>NW_026722403.1:0-77508 GCF_029784015.1 Lycium ferocissimum | reverse complement strand
ACCCCCCACACCCACGGTTTCTCTTAACATCCATATTTTCATGGATTTCATTCATTTTCACACTTCACAACATACACAAACCGTGCACAACATATAAAAAGGAAGATTGGACCTTACCTTCTTCATTGATTCTTCAACTTATCTAGAGTTTATTCTTGAATAAATTCTTGTTCTTGCTACTCCAACAACCACTCTATGTTGTTCTTCACCTTCAATGAGTTGAAATACTTGAAGAAATAATTTTTTTGGAGAAGATTTTGATCTTCAATTTTTTCTTCCTATGGCCGAATGGAGCCTCTTTTTGTCTCCAAGGTTCTTGAATTTTCTAAAATGAAGGAGAAGATGAATATGATGACTACTTAGTCATCTTTTAATTACTCATATTGGCCAACCATGTGCCATGGCCCCCCAAGTGGCCGGCCACATGGCCCTCTCTTTTTTTTTTCTTTTTTTTTTCATTTTTCATGAACTAATTTCCTTTCCAAAATTAGAATACTTTCCAAAAATGGACTTTGACCCCAAATGATTTTTTAATATTTCCATGCCAATAAAATCATACACAACTTATGCTTTTAAGACAACAAAAGTCTCTACCTCATATCTCGGGATGGTCTTGGCCTTCACTTAGCAAGGTTGCCGGATTATCCCGACGTACGAAATACGGGATATAACACTTATGCTCTCTTGTTTCTTTATTATGTTGTTATACATGACTTACATACTCAATACATTGTTTATACTGACGTCCTTTCTTTTATGGATGCTGCGTTCATGCCCGTAGGTAAACAGGGTGTTACACGCCATATCTTCGGAAGCACTTATCAAATTTGAAACATAAGTACGTTGAGTTATGGTTAAGTAAAACCACTTTAGAATATAAGAGCTAAGCATTATTAAGTATATTTAATGAGTGAAGGATGCATATAAGTGCATAATATGTATGTGTTTATAAGGAAATGATGTGAAGAAATAGAATAGTAAGACTTTGGAGAAAATATGTGTAAAGTTTCATGTAATAATTTTTGTTCAAATTGAGAGAAAAATATCTCTTAGCATATGAATTTTTTTGACGTGAAACAAAATTTTAAAATGAAGTTTGTCGAGTCTAGTTTCCAACGCAACAAACCTCTCATCAATAGCACATCTGAGTAGAGAATTATGGACGTTACAAGTTAAACGTGCTATAGTAATCGATAAACGCGTGCTACAGAATCACATAGTAACCGTTACCAACCGACCCGAATTTGAACCTTATAAAAGGGGAAAAACCCTATTTTTTTCACCAAAAAAAAAAAAATCAGATTGAGAGTAGCAACACAAAGGGCAAGTATGTCATAAAAAAGTTGAGGGTTTGAAGTGATTTTGCTGAATCAAGGCTCCCATATGGTAGGCGTGATCAATGGGATATTTTGCAGACGGATTCGTCTTCGATTCAAAGTGAATCTGAAGAAATTATTGTATGACAAGAAAAGGTATGAATCTTTCTTTTGGTATTATTTAAGGCTTATTTGCGAAGATAAAGTCGTTAAATAATTGTATAATAATTTGGTTAGTTATGGAAGTTGAAAACAAATACGGAAGGTTTTATGGCACATGTTGGTGTTGAAAGTGATGTTGTTAATGTTGGTACTGATGTTGTTGTTGTTGGTTGCTAAATTACGATTTTGGGCTAGGCATATAAACAAAGGAGATGTTGCTGAAATTTCAGCAGATTCTAGAAAGATTAATTTGGAGGCTCAGGATAAGTATATAACAATAGACCTAATTATAGTATGAATGGTCTTATATGTAGATTGCGAGACTGAAATAGGTGGGAAGAGCCGAAACGTGAATTTTCAGCATGTTAAGGCTAGTCCCCTTTCCTTCAAAGGCATGATTCTTATATTATTGTCTTCCTTATCCATGACCTTCTTACGTCCCAAGAGTTGAAAGCTCAATATTATTAAGAGCTCCGTATGAGATAGAGATGAGATGTGTTTTATGATAATAATGATGATGATGACTCTATTTCTAAAGATTCCAAGGTTTGAATTGACGCTTTATGAGATTTATGATCTTATTCTATGTTTTCCTTGACGTTATTCATTATTGATAGTCTCACCTCATAATGCTAGTTCCTTCAAGGTGAGACATGACGATCATGATGTTCCATAATACAATCAAAGGTTATCGACCTTACGTCACTCCGATAGAGTTACGTTTTACTTAAGCTCCTATGCATGCTTCATGTTAAGTATATGATGATGATTACACCATGCCTAGACGGTCGTGAAGCAACGCTAAGGAGGGCGGCTTATACACGTTGTCTATATGGCACGGGCGCACCACTAGTTGGCGGCGTGAGATGGTTACCCGGACGCGAGAGGTCCGGATGCGGGCTAATGATTATGCTATATGTATATATATATATATATATATATATATGAGAAATGTTTTCTTTAAAGGTAAGATGCATGGTATCGCCTAAGAGGCATCCGATGTACGAGTTATTTCCTTATCTCATGTTATGCTCCATTTGTCTTATTATATTACCGTTAGTTGCCTTACATACTGGACATTACTCCTACCGACGTCCTTTCTCGTGGACGCCGCGTTCATGCCCGCAGTTCGGTAGTCATTCGATGAGCGGACTAGTAGGATCTCTCGCCGCACGTGCGCTCCACTTGATATGGAGTTACAGCTATTGGTATGCTATTTATGATGTGTACAGATGTGGGTATGACAGGGCCTTGTCCTGTCTTTCTACAGCTAGACTCCATAGAGGTTTGTAGACGCTTAGTTGTATATAGTGGGAATATCATGATTTGTGGTCTCCTATTTTTCATACGGCGCATGTAGTGGCCATGTCGGACTGTGTTGTCATCCGTTGCACGTATGCCTATATATACATATCCACGTGTATAAATTATGAGTTTTTCGAGATAGAGTTTATTGCATAAATTTTGCGAAATGCTATCGCTCATATATGAGTTAGAAATGGGCCATCAAGTTATTCAAGCATGGCAAGTACGAGTTTAGGGGTGCTCGGTCCGCAAGGATCGGCACTCATCACTGGTCCATGGGTTTGGGTCGTGACACAGGGAGACGGCATTAGGAGCTTTATCAGCAGATATACAAAAGAGCACTCCACTACTCGTATTGTCGTTTATTGTGCATACTTTACGTACATATTTGGGGCATTGCGGGTCCTGTCCCGTCCTTATGATTTCAGTACTCCAGTTAGAGCCTCATAGATACATATGTGTGGGTAGTGGATGTTATGTGATCCCCTTAGCGTATGTCTTGTATATTTTTTTGTAGCCTCGTGGGCTTGTACATATACGTATATTTGGAGAGATATTTGTAGATCATTTCATGATAAGTTGGTGTTGAGAATGGTGTATGTTTAGGATGAGTTTGATGACAAGTCTTAAAGGTGGTACTCGGTGGGCTAGCTCCGGGTACCCGTCATGGCTCTCTAGTTGGGTCGTAACAAAAGTGGTATCGGAAGCGATTCGTCCTAGGGTGTGTCTATGAGCCGTGTCCGATGAGTCTTTTTTATAGGTGTGAAGCGCGCCACACCTTTAAACAAGAGGTCGCGAGGCATTTAGTAATAATGACCGTCCATCTTCTTCATAGATAGTGCGATAGAGCCATATTATAAGATTTCTCTTCTCCCTAATTGTGCGTTATGATTTCAGCGATACCAATGAAGAGGAAAGCAACAGCCGCCCAGAAGAGCAAGACTACGACAGGAAGGCGGATTGAACAGGAGCCACCGGTAAATATAGAAAGGGTGAGTCCCTTAATGAGGCTCTATCTCATACATCTCATACTCCACCTATATTAGAGGAGCATGAAGGGGTCTCCACTCCAGCTCCAGTGCCTCCAGTTCCTCCACCGGGTGCTTCGGGCCAACGGATGACCGAGGCTATTCAATGGTTGACCACGAATTCGCTCAAGCTCGGCGCAGAGACGCGGGTCCGGGTGACGGAGCGACTAGTGCTAGAGCCCGTGATTTATGAGTTTGAATCCTCCAGAATTTTTGAGTCAAAGCCGGATGAAGACCCACAGGGCTTTATAGATGAGATGCTAAGGACGCAGAGAATAATACATGCTTCCAATACTGAGTTAGTGGAGTTGGCTTCCTATAGGTTGCGGGACGTATCCGTTCTATGATACAATAATTGGATATCTTCAAGAAAGGAAAATGCACCTCCCCCGGTATGGCAGAAATTCGTAGATGCTTTCATCCGCCATTATTTGCCACCTGAGGTCCGTCGAGCCCGAGCTGACAGGTTTTTGAATTTAAGGCAAGGGAATATGAGTGCTCAAGAGTATAGTCTCCGTTTTAATTTATTGGCTAGGTATGCCTCGACCATAATAGCCAAAATGGGAGATCGGGTGCATCGATTTGTGAGTGGTTTAAGGCCATATTTGATCAATGATTTCTTGACAGCTTCACTCCAGGATGGGATGGACATTTCCCATATTCAGGCCCATGCCCAAAATTTAGAAGAGTAGCAGCAGCCGCACATGGGTGAGCGTGCTATGGATAGAGGGAATAGTAAGAGGGCTAGATCCGCCGGTGTTAGTTGCGAGTATAGAGGGGGCCAGGGGAAATAGTACTTCAGTTATTTAGGCCAGTCTATGGCTAGTACACCTCCTCGATTTGTAAGCAGGAGATTTGACTGCCCCATTTATTCTGGGTCGGGTCAGAGTCGAGAGATTCGGGTCCTCAGTTTGGAGGTGATCCTAGTCAGAAGAGACCATTGGTACCACGATGCAGCCAGTGTGGTAGATTACATTCGGTTCAGTATCACCGAGGCTCAGATGCTTGTTATGCCTGTGGTCAGACTGGGCATATGATGTGTGATTGTCCATCGATGAATGGCAGAGTTGGGGCCCCACCCACAAGATCAATAGCTGGTTCTTCTTTATCTGTGCGCCCTTTAGGGCAAACTCCCCAGACTTCAGCAGGCCGTGGCAGGGGCAGAGGGGGAGCATCAGTTCGAGTGGCCCCCAGCCCCGTATATATGCATTAGCTGGACGACAGTATCTTGAGTCCTTCCCTGACGTTGTCATAGGTATATTATCCGTATTCTCCTATGATGTTTATGCACTGATTTATCCGGGTTCTACCTTATCGTATATCACTCCTTATATTTCTGGTCGTATTGGGGTGAAACTCAAGTCAATCAAACCTTTTGAGGTGTCTACTCCTATTGGTGACCCGCTAATAGCTAGACAAGTATATAGAAATTGTGCAATTGTGGCATATGATCGCCAGACTATAGCGGATTTGGTTGAGCTGGAAATTTAGATTTTGATGTGATTATGGGCATGGATTGGTTGGCCTCTTGTTATGATAATGTGGGTTGTAGAACAAAAATGGTTCGATTCCAATTCCCAGAAGAATCAGTGCGTGAATGGAAAGGTAACACAGCGTCTCCAAGAGGTAGGTTTATTTCCTATCTCAAAGCGAGGAAGATAATTACAACGGGCTATATTTACTATTTAGTCCGGGTTCATGACACCGAAGCAAAGCTGCCGACTCTCAATCGGTTCCGGTAGTGAATGAGTTTCCGGATGTATTTCCCGACGAACTTCCAGGTCTTCCACCGGAACGAAAAATTGATTTTACTATGGATGTGCTACCGCACACCGAACCCATATCTATTCCTCCTTACTGAGGAATAGCTCACTTGCACTGAAAGAGCTAAAGGCACGGTTGAAGGATTTACTCGAGAAGGGGATTTATTAGACCCGCTTCATCACCATGGGGAGCACTCCGACCGTTCGTGAGAAAGAAAGATGGTTCCTTGTGAATGTTCATTGACTATAGGCAATTGAACAAGGTGACAATAAAGAATAAGTATCCGCTCCCGAGAATCGATGATTTATTTAATCCCGGAAAAGCGAATGTGGTGGCCGATGCGCTTAGCTGTAAATCCATGGGCAGTATGTGTGACATTCAACCGGAGAAGAAGGAATTAATCTGTGAGCTCCACCAGCTAGCTAGCCTAGGAGTCCGCTTAATAGACTCGGGCAATGCAAGAGTTACTGTTCATAACCCAACTGTCTCATCCTTAGACATGGAAGTGAAAAAGTGCCAATATGAAGATCCCAAGTTGAGTCACTACAGAGATGCACTTACCCAGAGGGAAAAGCCACCATTTGGGATTTCTGCAGATGGGATTCTCAGGTATCGAAGCAGGATATGTGTTCCAGATATTGCGGGACTACGCCGTCAGATTCTGGAAGAAACCCATTACTCCCGCTATTTCGTTCATCCAGGAGCGACAAAGATGTACCATGATCTCAAGTCAATGTATTGGTAGGGTGGAATGAAGAAAGATATAGCAGAATTTGTAGCTCAGTGCCCAAATTGCCAACAAGTGAAAATTGAGCATAAAAAACTAGGAGGATTGTTGCAGGCTATAGAAATTCCAACCTGGAAATGGAAAGCGATCAACATGGATTTTATTGTAGGTTTGCCCCATTCTCGGCGTAAGTATAACTCCATATAGGTGATTGTTGACAGACTCACGAAGTTTACTCATTTCCTACTAGTCAGAACTACCTACTCAGCAGAAGATTATGCAAAGTTGTACCTTAAAGAGATAGTGCGACTTCATGGTGTTCCAGTGTCCATTATCACAGATAGAGGAGCGCAATTTACAGCTAATTTCTGGAAATCCTTTTAAGAAGGTTTGGGAACTCAAGTGAGGCTTAGCACAGCATTTCACCCACGGACGGATGGGCAACCTGAACGCACTATTCAGACCTTGGACGACATGTTGTGGGCATGTGTATTAGATTTCGGAGGTAATTAGCATGATCGTTTTCCACTTATTGAATTTGTATATAATAACAACTATTATTCCAGCATCCAGATGGCCCCGTACGAAGCTCTATATGGAAGGAAGTGTAGATCGTCAATTGGATGGTTTGAAGTAAGAGTGACACAACTAATAGGTCCAGAACTGATTCAATAAGCAGTAGAGAAGATCAAGCTAATCCGAGACCGGTTGTTGACAACTCAGAGTCGTCAAAAATCTTATGTGGACAATCGTTGATGAGACTTGGAATTCCGAGTTAATGATTGGGTATTCTTGAAAGTTTCGCCAATGAAAGGTGTAATGAGATTCGGCAAGAAGGGTAAGCTTAGTCCCCGGTATATTGGACCTTACAAGATTGTGCGCAAAGTAGGCCAAGTAGCTTATAAATTAGATCTACCTTCAGGATTTCATTCAGTCCATCTAATTTTCATGTGTCGATGCTGCAAGTGTGTTGGAGATCCTTCCAGAATCGTGCCTATAGATGATGTTCAAGTTACTGAGAAGTTGGCTTATGAGGAGACATCCATTGCTATAGTAGATAGGCAAGTGCGAAAACTCAGAACCAAGGATGTGGCCTCAGTTAAGGTCCTATGAAAAAATAGAAATAGAAAGGAAATGACTTGGGAAGCAGAAGAAGATATGAAGTCCAGATATCCGCATTTGTTTCCAACCTCAGGAGAGGCTCAGGACGAGACGCCATTGTCCTCGGGTATGTAATGTTTCTTTTGATGCTTTCTTGGTCATGTGTAGCCATGCTTTCTGTTGTTACTGTTGTAGCCCTGTGAGGCAATACATTTTGGATTGCTGTGATAGGATGGTAGTGTCATATTACAGAGGAAACTCTGGCGAGATATTTGTAGAATTCCGGAGAACCCAACATTCGAGAACGAATGTTACTAAGGGGGGGAGAATGTTACGCCTCTCGTTTTCGTCATAACAGAATTTATGGTTCCTAGTCGAGTATGCCTTAGAAATGGAGACCCGTGCCTGGGTTTTGGAGGTAGAAAGTGTCTTACCTGTGTACAAATGTACCATCAGGTATTCCTGGTAACTTATAGGATTGGAAGTTGAACGGATCGAATCGCCGCAATCTGAACTGATTTGGGGAGATCTGCAGACATCAGTCAGCCCATCGAAATGTCTACGGACCATCATGACGCACCGTCAATGTGTTTTTGCAACCTCGAATCTGCAGGCGCAGGTCGACGGAGCGTCTACACGTAAACGAGTCGTCGACCCGCTCGTCAAATTGCCTCGCTAGAACTTGCTAGTTCCAATAATAAATGGATGACCCTTGTTCATAATTTTCAGTTCCTACCTTCTCCATAAGTCTTGAAAGCTCCAGAATATTCTCTCCACCATATTAACACAAACTTAGGGGAAATCAAGGATCCATTACCAAGAATCAAGAGAATTAGGTACAAAAGAGGCTCACTAGGGTTGATAGAAGTCAAGATTCCCGTTGGTTCTGAATGACTTTAAAAAGGAGTTTTGAGGATTGAACAATGTTTAACTTGAAGAAGTCTATTAATTATGATATTATGGGTATTACTATGGATGTTTGGGAGACGTTTACTATATGGAGAAACCTGTTGAAACAAAGGAAATGCTGCCCAATTCTCGCTAGCTCTTAGTCGCTTTAGTTTAGACTCAAGCACGTTTTAAATGATATAATTTAGTACAAATCTTCTTGAATGTAGAGTCATAAGCTTGGGACAGGAATATTTAATCGTGAAGAAGCCACAAAGATATGTGAGGCTAGTCCCTTTTCTTTCAAAAGCATGACTTTTATATTATGATTTCCTCTCTATATTTCCATGACCTTCTTACATCCCAAAAGATGAAAGTTAAAGATCCTTAAGAGCTTCTTATGAGAAAGAGATAAGACGTGTTCCATGATAATGATTTTACTTTTAGAGACTCCAAAGATTATGACTTGATGCTATTATGAGCCTAATGATCTTGTTTCATAATTTCCTTGATGCTACTCATTGTTGGCCATCTCACCTCATGATACTAGTTCCTTCAAGGTGGGACCTAGCGGTGATGTTTGATCCATAGTATAATCGGAGGTTACCGACCTTACATCACTCTGATAGAGTTACAGCTTCTACTTGAGCCCTCATGCATGCTTTATTTTATGGATATATGACTTTACATCGTGCCTAGTTGGCCGGGCAGACACCACTACGGTGGGCGTAGTGGGCGGCTATAATGATATTTACACCGTGCCTAGTTGGTCGGGCGGACACCACTAGTGGGCGGCATGAGATGGTTACCCCCGAATGCGGGAGGCCCGGACGCGGGCTAATGATGATCACACCGTACCTATATGGTTGGGCAGTTTATATATGTATGTGATATGATGCTGTTTAAATTAAAAGTTAACATGCATGACCCCGCCTTGATAAGGCGATCAGTTACAAGTTATCTCATCATCTTATGCTCTCTTATTTCCTGATTATGTTGTAATACATGCCTTACATACTCAGTACATTGTTCGTACTGACGTTTTTTTTTTTTATGGACGCTGCGTTCATGCTCGCAGGTCGACAGGGAGACAGCGAGACGCTTGGGAGCTTTATCAGCAGATATACAGGAGCACTCCACTACTTCGGAGTTGTCGTTTATTGGTATACTCTTTTGTGTACATATTTAGGGCATGGCGGGGTCCTGTCCTGTCCTTATGATTTCAGTACTCCAGTTAGAGGTTCGTAGATGCATATGTGCGGGTAGTAGATGTTATGTGATCTCCTTAGCGTATGTCTTGTATATTATTTTGTAGCCTCGTGTGCTTGTACATATACGTATGTTTGGAGAGATATTCATAGATCATTTCATGATAAGTTGGTGCTGAGAATGGTGTATGTTCAGGATGAGTTTGTTGACAAGTCTGAAAGGTGGGGCTCGATGGGCTAGCTCTGGGTACCCATCATGGCCCTCTAGTTGGATTGTGACACTATGCAACTCCTTCCAAAACTGGTTTTGCTTCTGTAACAATGCATAAAGATTCTGTAATCTTACTTGCACATGCATACACCAAACCCCCTGCATTATTTCTAACACAAAAGACAGAAGAACTTTGCCCAGTGCTACTCTTATAAGCTCCATCAGTAGTGGCCATGTATTAGGAAGTCTCCGGTAGGAATATTTAGTCTTTGCCAACTGACATAGATTCATATATCACCCTACTTCTTGACATTATCCCTCCATGTACTATTGTGTTTCTCCTTTTCCATAATTGCCACATAATAATAGCAGAAGCAGCTTGGTATAATGGTTTAAGTTTAGAATGACATTTTACTGTCCACCATTTTGAAACTGCTTGATTAATCTGCATAGAGGGGTCCAGAACACCTGCTGCAGAAGCAAATATGTGCCATATATCTGAAGCAAACTCTCCCATTAGAAAAAGGTGTGTCATAGTCTCTTGATAAGGGAATGTGCAGCACTTGCATATAGAAACAATGTTTATTCCTATACTAGCCAAAATATTATCCACTGGTAACTTCTGATGCCATACTCTACATAAGAAAAAGGAAAATTTATAAGGAAATCCTTTTGTCCATTGCAACTTATAGAACCAAGTCTGTTGTTTTCTTTGCCGTAACAACTCCCAAGCACTGCTCACAGAGAATGTACTGGTTAACATCCACCATGCCTTATCACTTTTCACCTCTCCTTCCTTAATAATCAGTTCAACATATGCTTAAAAATTTCTGCAGGAACTGTATCTTGAAGCAAATGATAATTCCATTTACCATATGTCATAACATCATCCACATCTTCTATTCCTTTATTAATATGAAAATTAGTAGGAACGTCCTGAATCAAAGGGCCTAGCTTGGTCCAATTATCAAACCAGAAATTGGAAGAGCCCTTTTTTTGTACTCACCAAATGGCCTGTTCAGTAGCATCTCTAGCCTCTAACATCTCTTCCACAATTTTGATCCCCTATTCCATTATTCCAGAGTAGGGATTTGCTTCTTGCAATATTTATTCCACATGAATGTGGACCATAAAGTGCAGTTAGTCCTGAATCTCCACCAAAGCTTAGCAAATAATGCTTATGACACATCAAATATAGATCTAAATCCCATGCCCCCTTCATGCTTAGGATAACACATGTTTAACCAATAAGACCAATATTTGTTTCTTCTTTCTTCCTTATTGCTCCAATAGAACCTAGAAAACAATATGTGAAGCTCTTGTATTGTATACTTTGTAGGAACCATAACAGACAACAAATACATTGGCATATTTTGAAGGACACTGTAAATAAGAACAATTTTATCTCCAAAAGACATCAGCTTTTGTTTCTAATTCTTCAGTTTATCCTTCACCTTTTTTATCAAATCATTATAGTATACCTTTTCCTTCCTGGTATGAAAGATAGGGCAACTAATGTACTTGAATGGAAATTCACCTCTTGAAAAACCGATTATTTGAGCTACCTCCTGAGATAAGATAGCTGCACTATTTTTATGCATATAGAAACAACTCTTGTCTCTATTCATCAGTTGGCCTGAAATTTTCTCATAGTTCAGCAAGACATCCATTATCACCTCCAAAGAATACCTATCTGCAGATGCAAAGATTGTGATATCATCTGCATATGCCAAGTGGTAAGGTCAGCACTCCATTTAGGCCTGCCAAAATTCCTGTACATTTCATCATCATATAATCCATTCAAAGCTCTAGTAAGCACCTCTGTAGTTAATACAAATAATGCAGAAGATAGAGTGTATCCTTGCTTGACACCTCTTGTAGAATGAAAGAACCATAAGGTTGACCATTCATCATCACAAAATACTAGTTGTTTTCTATGAGTCTCCATATCATATTAATAAATCCTTCTTAAAAGCCCATTCTTTTAAGATCTCTGAGAAAAAATAACCAGGACACCCTATCATATGCCTTAGCCATATCCAACTTGATAATCACATTTGCTGGTTATCCCCTCTTCCTTATATCAGTAGCAATCTCCTATGTAAGAAGTACATTTTCACTTATGCTCCTTTTTTCACAAAACTTGATTGGTTAGGTGAAATTAGTCTAGGCAGTATATTCTCCAATCTCCCATCCACAGCTCTTGAAATAACTTTATTAATGAAGTTACTCAAACTGATAGGTCTCATGTCTGCATAGGTCATAACCACTGGTGTTTTTCGTATAAGAACCAGATTTGTGTGAGTAATAGACTTTGGAAGAGTGTGACCATCATAGAAAGCTTTCACAATATTAAAGATATCAGGTCCTACTATTTCCCAGCAAGACTGAAAAAATGCACCAGATAAACCATCAGATCCATATGCACTATCCCCATTGAGTTCAAAAACTGCTTTCTTAACTTCCTCAATACTTGGTATTGCTCTAAGTGCTTCCTTATGTTCCTCTGTAAATATAGAAGGAATATGGTTTAACATGCTAAAGTATATTGCTTCCTCTTCCTGTATAAACTGCTTCACGAAGAAAGCTTTTGCTTCACTTTCCATGTAATTTTCATCTTCTATCCAATCTCCCACTGAGTTTTGAATTCTCTTAACTTGCAGTCTCTTCCTCCTTCTATTAACCAAGTTACGAAAGAATCTAGTGTTTCTATCTCCTTCTGCAAACCAGGTTGCATTAGCCTTTTGTCTCAAGAACTCCTCTTCAAAATGCAAATATTTCTTTAGTTCTGGTTGAGCCTATTGTAACACTATTCTATTCAAAGTAGAAGGATCCTCTTCAAATAATTCTTCTTTGATCCTCGCAATTTCTTCTCTAATTATAAGCTGCTTAAAAATAACCCCAAAAGCTTCTCTACTCCATGCTGAAAGAACTCCTTTAATATGTTTTAGTTTCTGCTTAAACAAAATAAAAGGATTTCTTGCAAACTCAATTGACCAGTTATCCCTGACAATATTTAAGAAATATTTACGTGCAGTCCACAATTTCAGTAATCTAAATGATCTTATAAAATCCTGTCTTTGTTCTCCCATAGAAATGAACAAAGGGGCAAGATCAGAACCAGTCCTGGAGAGGTGTTCCACATCAACCTGTTTAAACCATTATTGAAACTTTAGATTTATGAAAATCATGTCCAACCTATCAAATGTACAATCTGCACCTGTTCTTCCATTCCACCAAGTAAAAGGGCTGCCTTTAAAGCTTGTTTCAAATAACTCACAAGAGTTCACACAAAATGCAAAGTCTTTCTAATCCTGTGGCTGAATAGGAATTCCACCAATCTTCTCTTCTTCATGAAGCACTACATTGAAATCCCCTCCTACCAATCAGGGAAGATTAGTCGAATATGCCACCTAATAGATACTAACCCATAATTGTAATCTCTTAATCTCATCACACTTGGCATAGATTAAAGTAATAATCAATGATTTACTTTGATCTAGCAAAACCAGCTTCAAAGTAATTTGCTATGAAGAATCAGAAACCACTTCCACTTCCAAATTGTCTTAAAAAAAATACCTAATCTTACTAGAACAATTTGCTCCAGCTTGGTGCATTCCTAATCTCCTCCTGCACTTATCAATATATCTAGCTTGTTGAAATGGCTCCATCAAAGCTATGATACAAAATTTGTGATGTATGTGCAACATTTGTAACATGTGAAATTCTTGTTATGTCCTTACTGACCTTATATTACAGATAAAAGCTTTCATTATCATTTATAGTTGGATTTTGTAGCATCCCACTTTTGCAATACTCTATGTCACGACCCGACTAGGGGCCATGACGGGTACCCGGGGCTAACCATCGAGCACCACTCATTCTATTACTCATTATACGCGTCAAGCATTCATTCATTGATCTTGTACTCAAATTGTAAGAAAACCATTTTTCACTTGAAACATATTTACTTTATATACATAAGCCCTTCGGCTATCAAAATAATAATATTAATATATATAAACATACGATGAGAAACTGTGAGACCATACTACCCACACATACGCATCTACGAGCCTCTACTAGAGTGCTAGACATAGGGATGGGACAGGACCCCGTCATACCCAAGACATATATATGTATATACATAAAGAATAATCAATGGCACCTCTGGGACAATGGAGTGCTCTCAAGTCAGCTAATAGCTCCTACGAGTCTGGATCACCTCCCTGTCTACTTGTGGGCATGAACACAACGTCCAAAGAAAACGGACGTCAGTACAAACATTGTACTGAGTATGTAAGATATAAACAATAATAATACGTCAATGAAATAAGGAAGCATCAAATGAGAAACAATCTATAACTGACTGTCAATTATAAAAGAAATAATGCATGCTGGCTTACTTCATAATCATCACCATATCATGTATGCATATATGTTTAAGCTTCCCGACCATATAGGTACGGTGTGATAATCATTAGCCTGCGTCCAGGCCTCCCTCGTCCGGGGTACCATCACATGCCGCCCACTAATGGTGTCTGCCCATGCCATCTAGGTATGGTGTATATGCTGCCCGCCTTAGCGGTGTCTGCCCGGCCATATAGGCGCGGTGTAATATCATTATCATGTACTCATCATAATACATGCATAGAAACTCAGAGATAACTATACTTTATCGGGGTGACATAAGGTCGTAAACCCCCGATTTCATTATGGAGCATTTATAAGCATTCTGCCTCACCTTGAAGGAATTAGCATATAACGTGAGCGTATACAATAAACAACATCAATGGATCATAGTTAACATCATTAGCTTTGTAGGAACATCATATCATGAACTCTAGAATCTTTAGACTTAAGCTCATCATCATCGTTACCGTATTCGTAATGTATCTCTTATCTCGTATGGCTATTCATGAACATAGACTCTTAGTTTTTTTGGAATGTAGGAGATTCATGGAGAAGGAGGAAAAATCATGCCATAGGATTCATGCCTTAGAAAGAAAGGACTAGCCTCACATACCTTTTTTCGTTTAACTATTCTATCGCTTGCTCGTTCTCCTTCAATGCCCACATTTCTACCTTCAAGAGAATTCGTATTAACATTAGCTAAACTATTATAAAAACGTGCTTACTAGCGCTAGAGAAAATTGGGCAACTTTTCCCCATATTCCATATCAACTCCCAACATTCACAATATTATAGGCAACAATCCTCATTCTTCTACATTATCCACATTTCTCAATTTCACTTCAATTTCTCCATAATCGTGGTCATAGTTCACTATTGTGTTTTCTCACATATAATACTTATCCCATGTTCTAAATGTCATTCATAACCTACTTACAATCATAGCATATCAATATTCATGATTCACTTCAAACTACTACTTAAAAATGACACTATTCCCACATTCATGACCCATTTTCTATATCCTTCTACAATCCAAGTGTTTCAACTTCTCAATACCTTAAAAAATATGAAAATACCATAAAACATACCTTAGATAGTATAGGAACAAGCCTTGAGTGGAAATAATCTTCTTGCACCAAAGCCCTAGTTCACTTCCAAAGGGATTTCTTGACTTGGATGAACTCTAATGAATTTCATACACTTAATTTTGTTGGTTTGATGAAGTTGATCATAAATTTCTCTTGGGTTCTTGTGGATGAAGAGTGGAGAGGATTCTAGAGGGTTCTTGAGTTGTGGAGAAGAGAAATGAAATGAATTAAATGAGAGAGAGGGTGTTATACCTCGCATTTTATGCGTATTCGGAAAAATTGGAAGCAAGTCGGAATGGTAGGAATTAAGGTTCTAATTGGATTCTACTTGGTGTGCATGGGATGTTTAAGGAAATATTGACGGGAAATATTAAGGAAGGTTAAGGACATTGAAATGTATTGATTTTGTTTGGTTCATAAGTTGGCTATGGAAAATGTAGATGTGGAAATATCGGAAAAGACTAAGGGCAAAATTGGAATGTCGGAAAATGGTTTCATGAATTACCAACCATGTGGACTAAGAAATTGGGCTTGGAAAATTTTTAAAAAAAAAATTAAGAGGCCAAGCCCAACCCATGAAGGGTGGCCGGCCATGGCAACAAGAGGGACAAAAATTTAATTCAAGTCATGTGACATGGTCACATGACAAGCTAAGAATAAAAAGGGGCCAAGGGTTCATTAAATTTCTAGAATTTTCAAGACAAAAGAAACAAGGAGAAAAAGCAAGAACAAGAAGAGAAATAAGGACAAGGCCATTCGGCCAAGTCCATGATTTCTTGTCTCCATGAAATCTTTGTCCAAAAATTATTTTCTTGTGAAATTTATACCAATTCAAGGTCCCTCTACAACGTGGTGCAATTATTTCGGAAGATAACCCGTTGGTTTTGTCGATTGGACACTTTGGTGAATTGAAGAAACTTGGAGAAAAAGGTAAGGATTCACCCCTTTTTATTATGTTATGAAGGTTTGTTTGTGTTGTAATATATGGAAATGAATAGAATTCATAGAGATATGGATGTTTGCATGGCAAAGGTGTATATGTGCATGTGGCCGAATGCATAAGGTATGGTGTAGTGTAATTATGTTGAAGTTTATGTTGTAATTTAGTTGTGGTAATTGTGGAGTTTGTGTTAGAAATGAAAGTTGAATAAAATTTGATGAAGTTGGAATTTTACATGTTGGCCGTGGCATATGTAGGTGATGAAGTAATAATGGATTTATTTTGTTTAACATGCTAATTGTGTTATTGTGATCTTGATAATGTAAATGAAGCATATATGGTGTAAGTTTGCATTGAAATGGAATATAGGAACTTATGTCGTACTTGTATGATTTTATGACATTATGGAAATTGAGATATTAGAGTGTGAATTATGATGATTGTTGATGAACTTGGAAGATGGAAATATGTTATGAATATGTATGTTAAAGATTAGAAGATTTGGATAAATTATGACTTTGGTGGAAAGTTGTATATTTTGTATAGTTTGTGTATATATTGTAGAAATGATATGAAATGCTTCCGAATGGCATCATAACGATTTTGATTAGTAATGAATGTAAGTATGATGGTGTTGGGTTGAACATGTGAAGTCGGAATGGAAATTATTGCGTTATGTCGAAAGGTTGGCTAGTTATGTTATATTGTGTTGTGTTGTGGTTATTGATGTTCTTGGTGTTGTTGTTGGATTGTTGTTGATCATTTTGAGCCGAGTTGAATCTCGGGGGTGTCGTATTTATAGGGGAAGTGCTTTGCCGAAATTTCGGTAGCAATAGAAACCAAAGATTGAAATGTCAACTTGCATGAATAGTATGCTTGGTAAGAATGACCATTTGCAGATTTTCGACGAAACGGGATATGATTTTTGGCAACCGTGAAGAGCAGGAAAGGTATGTAAAGCTTTTTGTTTTCTTTCTTTGGCACGCCCTAGATGTACTAGGCTTGAATTCAAACCTCGGGGACAGCTCCACTCTTCGGAATCCGCATTCGAAAATTTTCCCTTTTCTTTCAATAGAATTGAATTAGTTAGGTTGTGAATGACCAGAAGTGATCTAAACCTCCCCAACTTTTGTAAATAAAATCCGATTACCTTGAAATCCTCGTAAATGATATTATGAAGCTGAACATATGAAATTTACGTCCGCCACCTCAATTGACCGAGGTTGGCCCCTTATTTCTGATTTTACTCTTTTGTACTTACGATTTGTCTTCGAGCGGCTTTAAGAAATGTTTTAGCTACTAAACAAAAATCATTTTAAATATTCCATTAAGTCCTATGAAACGTTTTGATATGTACTTTGACTCCAAATGTTACGCCGGTCGACATAATCTCCGTGATGTCCGAAAGGTACGTACTATGACTCCGTCCGATTTCATTGATCTGATTTGTCATTTGATCTGCCTCATCGAGTCTCTGGATATATATATGTCATTTTTATTGCATTAGTTTCTCACTACTCCACTCGTGGATGCCTCAATGTTTCCCCACCGAGCCGGGCCGGGATATGTTCTCAAGCGTATGTCTCTGCATTGTTCGCCGCGCCCCCGTGTGAGGGGGCGGTATATACGTACATGGGTTGTGGTGTATGATGTGCCATGTACGCTTATCTTTGATATCTTGATTATGTTCGATGTGGCCGCTTGATATGTTATGATTTGTTTCAAAGATATTCTACTACGAAGTATGATGTGTTTTGGCGCGGGACGAAGGGGAGCGCCTCGCTTTCGTTCACCGAGTCCCATAGCGGGGCCGGCTTTTGCATATGTTTTACTGCATGCATTACGTATGATTTCGGTACGCATTTTTGATTAGCTATGCACCTCGTTCGTTTTCCGCACATTATTGTTCGATTTTAGTTTTGTTTATTACATTTTCGGCTTTACATATTCGGTACATTTTTCCGTACGACCCCACTTTCTTCGGGGGCTGCGTTTCGTGCTTAGCGCGAGTGCGAGCCGACTGGTTTGTGGAGCCGTTGCTTAGGTTATCTACTCGAGTTTGTGGAAGTGCTCCTTTGTCCGGGCCCGTATTTTGGTATAAGATTTTTCTGCTTGCATATGTACGTATTCATTTTTGGGGTACGACGGGGCCCCGTCCCGTCATATGATTATGTTTTTGTTCGTAGAGGTACGTAGACATGTGGTGTGGGTTACGTATATGTTTCGTGAGATTTGCGTACGTTTAGAGTTTATCTATGTTTTGTGACGGCCTTATCGGCCTTCGTGCGGCATGCCCACTTGTCCTTGTTAAATTATTATTTCTGTTTGTTATTAATATTTTGCTAATTTAAGTTAAGGTACGTACGAGTGCCCAACTAGGGCACGTGTCGCGGCCTACGGAGTTGGGTCGTGACAAAAGTGGTATCAGAGCGGTTAGGTCCTCGGAATGTCTACAGACCGTGTCTAGTAGAGTCCTGTTTATGATGTGAAGCGCGCCACATTTATAAACAGGAGGCTACAGGGCATCTAGGAATTGTTGACCTTCTTTCTGTCTTAGATCGTGCGATAGAGCCAAGTCATAGGAAATAAAATTCCTTGCGTGAGTTTTGCATACGGCGGAAAATGGTAAGTGGTGACGGGAAAGGTCACCCAGGTAAGTTCGAATATACTTGTTCCGTTACCTGAAACAGAAGGTTCTGGATGGTTAGAATGGGATACGAAGCTGTATATTCTGTACGGTATTATGGGTATTTGCGGCGTACAGATTTCGAGTAATAAGAATTTGCAAAGGTGACTACCGAAGCTTAAGAAGGGTAAAATAGTAATTGTACAAGAAAGGACGTGTTGTGAATATGCCTCGGGATCCGTAAGGCCTCGATTAGCCTCGTATTATGTAATAAAGGTCGTGTGTGGAAATGGACGTGATTATATCGACATTAAGGGACTAGAATCCGTCGAAGTTGCGAAGTTAAGCGTGCTCGGGGAGGGGAGCAATTTTAGGATGGGTGAACCCCACAGGAAGTAATTGGAAAATTTTGCAAACTTGGAATTTAAGGGGATAAATGAGAAGTTAGATAGACCTAAGAATAACTATAGTACACGGGATGAATTATGACAAGCTCCAGTTTAAGGAAAATGATAGTAGGGTTGCGATAAGAATATGGACGGAAAAAGAGTCGTGACAGGTATGAATGGAGAAGTAAGACCGTAGTGGAAGAATACAAGAAATAAATGGAAATTGGGGTAACCTAAAGGAAAAGGAAGTATGTGAAGCAGTACGCACTCTTACAGAAATCGCGCAGACTGGAGCAGATTAAATAGGGAAAAGGAAGAAAGCGCAATATCGCTTGAGAATTAGGGTAAGTTCGAAAAGCGATTGGAAATATTTGTAAGTAGAGTGGTGATGAGTGCATATATATGTATGCGTAGGACATTTCCCTGGTGATTACGTTGGTTGAAAGGTGAGTCCTAATGACAAAAGGCTGCAACTAGCGGAAGGTATTACGACACGGGACATAGGGGTAAAGTGAAAGGTGAGAAACAAATGTTACGGACTGGACTTACCCCGATTGCGATACAATTAGTGATTGAAAGAGTTCTAACACGACAATATTTGGAAAAGCAACTGAGTAGAGATATTGAGGGTAAGGAAATGGAGATATTGGAAGGAATCAAGGATAAGGAATATGATTAAGTGAAACCTTCGGGGGAGTTGACAGGCGAGGTAGGAAATCATTGTGTAGGAATGAGGAAAGCAAGTTTGTAATCAAGCGAGAAGTAAAACGCGACAAGGAAATTTCCGTAGGTCTCTAAAGTAGTAGTGAAAGTAGCCTGACCTTGATCGCGATTCCGTATGTCATAATTCTGCGCCCCTGACCTCGATGAAACTCCGTCTATTATACCCCGGTACTCCTGAATCTAATTATGTTTCTATCCGCTATACCTCTGTACTTCCGACTCTGATTGCAAATCCGTCTGATACATCTCTGTACGATTGACTCCAACCATGAATCCGTCCGACATACGTTCGTCCGTCCGACCCCGACTATGAATCTGTCTGGTAAATGTGCCTGTGCGCTTGACTCCGATTATGGGTCTGTTCGATACGCTTTTGTACGTCTAGCTCCGAATTTGAGTCTGCTTGATTCTGTCTGTTGTACTGTCGTGCTTCTGATTCCGGATGTGCCTCCGTCCGACGTCCGTTTGATCTTCTGATTCTGACGAAGATTCAGTTCGCCGTATATCCGATTTAAGACCCCGAGAGCGGCCCTAGGAGAGGGATGTCGAAGAATGACAGAAGGTGTTGGACAATGAAGACCCTTACAAGTGCTTTGGTCAAGCTCAAGTCTGTGTTTGGAGAGAAGGAAACCTCGCCGAAGTGTTATGAAGCCCCATAAGGTCAATTGAACATTCGAGGACGAATGTTCTAAAGGGGGGGAGGATGTTATACCTCGCATTTTATGCGTATTCGGAAAAATTGGAAGCAAGTCGGAATGGTAGGAATTAAGGTTCTAATTGGATTCTACTTGGTGTGCATGGGATGTTTAAGGAAATATTGACGCGAAAATATTAAGGAAGGTTAAGGACATTGAAATGTATTGATTTTGTTTGGTTCATAAGTTGGCTATGGAAAATGTAGATGTGGAAATATCGGAAAAGACTAAGGGCAAAATTGGAATGTCGGAAAATGGTTTCATGAATTACCAACCATGTGGACTAAGAAATTGGGCTTGGAAATTTTTTTTAAAAAAAAATTAAGAGGCCAAGCCCAACCCATGAAGGGTGGCCGGCCATGGCAACAAGAGGGACAAAAATTTAATTCAAGTCATGTGACATGGTCACATGACAAGCTAAGAATAAAAAGGGGCCAAGGGTTCATTAAATTTCTAGAATTTTCAAGACAAAAGAAACAAGGAGAAAAAGCAAGAACAAGAAGAGAAATAAGGACAAGGCCATTCGGCCAAGTCCATGATTTTTGTCTCCATGAAATCTTTGTCCAAAAATTATTTTCTTGTGAAATTTATACCAATTCAAGGTCCCTCTACAACGTGGTGCAATTATTTCGGAAGATAACCCGTTGGTTTTGTCGATTCGACACTTTGGTGAATTGAAGAAACTTGGAGAAAAAGGTAAGGATTCACCCCTTTTTATTATGTTATGAAGATTGGTTTGTGTTGTAATATATGGAAATGAATAGAATTCATAGAGATATGGAAGTTTGCATGGCAAAGGTGTATATGTGCATGTGGCCGAATGCATAAGGTATGGTGTAGTGTAATTATGTTGAAGTTTATGTTGTAATTTAGTTGTGGTAATTGTGGAGTTTGTGTTAGAAATGAAAGTTGAATAAAATTTGATGAAGTTGGAATTTTACATGTTGGCCGTGGCATATGTAGTGGTGAAGTAATAATGGATTTATTTTGTTTAACATGCTAGTGGTGTTATTGTGATCTTGATAATGTAAATGAAGCATATATGGTGTAAGTTTGCATTGAAATGGAATGTAGGAACTTATGTCGTACTTGTATGATTTTATGACATTATGGAAATTGAGATATTAGAGTGTGAATTATGATGATTGTTGATGAACTTGGAAGATGGAAATATGTTATGAATATGTATGTTAAAGATTAGAAGATTTGGATAAATTATGACTTTGGTGGAAAGTTGTATATTTTGTATAGTTTGTGTATATATTGTAGAAATGATATGAAATGCTTCCGAATGGCATCGTAACGATTTTGATTAGTAATGAATGTAAGTATGATGGTGTTGGGTTGAACATGTGAAGTCGGAATGGAAATTATTGCGTTATGTCGAAAGGTTGGCTAGTTATGTTAGATTGTGTTGTGTTGTGGTTATTGATGTTCTTGGTGTTGTTGTTGGATTGTTGTTGATCATTTTTGAGCCGAGTTGAATCTCGGGGGTGTCGTATTTATAGGGGAAGTCTTTGCCGAAAATTTCGGTAGCCCGATAGAAACCAAAGATTGAAATGTCAACTTGCATGAATAGTAACTGGTAAGAATGACCATTTGCAGATTTTCGACGAAACGGGATTTGATTTTTGGCAATCGTGAAGAGCAGGAAAGGTATGTAAAGCTTTTTGTTTTCTTTCTTTGGCACGCCCTAGATGTACTAGGCTTGAATTCAAACCTCGGGGACAGCTCCACTCTTCGGAATCCGCATTCGAAAATTTTCCCTTTTCTTTCAATAGAATTGAATTAGTTAGGTTGTGAATGACCAGAAGTGATCTAAACCTCCCCAACTTTTGTAAATAAAATCCGATTACCTTGAAATCCTCGTAAATGATATTATGAAGCTGAACATATGAAATTTACGTCCGCCACCTCAATTGACCGAGGTTGGCCCCTTATTTCTGATTTTACTCTTTTGTACTTACGATTTGTCTTCGAGCGGCTTTAAGAAATGTTTTAGCTACTAAACGAAAATCATTTTAAATATTCCATTAAGTCCTATGAAACGTTTTGATATGTACTTTGACTCCAAATGTTACTGCCACACATAATCTCTTGTGATGTCCGAAAAAGGTACGTACTATGACTCCGTCCGATTTCATTGATACGATTTGTCATTTGATATGCCTCATCGAGTCTCTGGATATATATATGTCATTTTTATTGCATTAGTTTCTCACTACTCCACTCGTGGATGCCTCGATATTTCCCACACCGAGCCGGGCCGGGATATGTTCTCAAGCGTATGTCTGCATTGTTCGCCGCGCCCGGTGTGAGGGGGCGGTATATACGTACATGGGTTGTGGTGTATGATGTGCCATGTACGCTTATCTTTGATATCCGATTATGTTACGATGTGGCCGCTTGATATGTTACGATTTGTTTCGAAGATATTCCCTACTGCGAAGTATGATGTGTTTTGGCGCGGGACGAGAGGGAGCGCCTACTGCTCTGTTCACCGAGTCCCGTAGCGGGGCCGGCTTTTGCATATGTTTTGCGTGCATTACGTATGATTTACGGTACGCATTTTTTGATTAGCTATGCATCTCGTTCGTTTTCCGCACATTACGTTCGATTTTAGTTTTGTTTATTACATTTTCGGCTTTACATATTCGGTACATTTTCCGTGCGACCCCCGCTTTCTTCGGGGGCTGCGTTTCGTGCCGCGCGAGCGTGCGGACGGCGGTTTGTGGAGCCGTTGCTTAGGTTATCTACTCAGCTGTGGAAGTGCTCCTTTGTCCGGAGCCCGTATTTTGGTATAAGATTTTCTGCTGCATATGTACGTATTCATTTTGGGGTACGACGGGGCCCTGTCCCGTCATATGATTATGTTTTTGTTCTGTAGAGGTCTGTAGACATGTGGTGTGGGTTCTGTATATGTTCCGTGAGATTTGCGTACGTTTAGAGTTTATCTATGTTTTGTGACGGCCTCATCGGCCTTCGTGCGTCATGCCCACTTGTCCTTGTTAAATTATTATTTACACATTTGTTATTAATATTTTGCTAATTTAAGTTAACGTACGTACGAGTGCCCAACTAGGGCACGTGTCGCGGCCTACGGAGTTGGGTCGTGACAAAGGGTCCTTATATCATTTTAGAATCTGACCCGACACGAACATACGAACCAACATACGGTCCGTATATTTTATACTGACCGTATGTCTGGACCGTATGTTTGGTCCAGTGAAGACCCTCATTTTGGGCAGAACATACGGTTGGAAATACGGTCCGTATGCTTTATACGGCCAGTATGTTTGGCCGTATAATGCCCAGCTATCCGAAGCTTGTTCTCGTCGACTCGTTTGATCTCCAATCCTTATGGAACCTTCTTAACACTTGTTTAACACCTCAATACCAATCTAAGGGTCGTTATCACTCTTCCCCAAAACATCATTAAGCCATCATTAACTTGATACTCATAAATCTTACCCGACACACAACATATCCCTTGCTTTCACTAACAACTTCCTTCCCTTACCTCAAATGTCTTTGAAATCTCAATTAGGATCATCAAATGCTATTCCTTACTTATCAAAACATCATATACGTCATGCCCTTCATTATTCTATTCAGTATACGTTGATGGAAAATTTCCAAGGTGTAACATTATTCCCCCCTTTTGGAACATTGGTCCTCGAATGTTAAGCACTTGGGAATTCTACGAAAATTTCGCCAGAGTTTCCCCTACAATATGGCACTACCATCCTGTCACAACAGCCCACAATAACATTGCCTCACAGGGTCACAACACAATAAAAATAGGATTTGGCCACACACGACCCATATGTATAAAAAGAAAACATACATACCTCATAATCTTGATATTTCATCATAGATCTCTTCCGGGGGCTGAAACAAGTGCGGGTATGTGTATTTCATCTTCTCTTCCGCCTCCCAAGTCATTTCTTCTCAGTTGTTATTTCGCCATAAGACTTTAACTGAGGCCACTTCCTTATTTCGAAGTCTCCGTACTTGCCTGTCTAATATGACAATGGGCACTTCTTCATAGACTAGCTTTTCTATCACTTGAACATCATCTATTGGAACAATCCTCGTAGGATCTCCAACACACTTGCGGAGCATTGAGACATGGAAAACTGGATGGACCAATTCAAGTTCTAGAGGCAAGTCCAATTCATAAACTACTTGACCCACCTTGCGGATAATCTTATAGGGTCTGATATATCGAGGACTTAACTTTCCTTTCTTACCAAATCTCATCACCCCTTTCATTGGTGACTCCTTCAAAAATACCCAATCATCAACTTGAAACTCTAAGTCTCGCCGACGGTTGTCCGCATAAGATTTTTGGCGACTTTGAGCATCAATAATCGATCTCGGATCACCTTGACTTTTTCTTTTGCTTGTTGAATCAACTCGGGGCCTATTACCTGTACTTCTCCTATTTCAAACCATCCAATTGGACACACACGCACTTCCTTCCATATAAAGCTCCATACGGAGCCATTTGGATACTGGAATAGTAGCTATTGTTGTATGCAAACTCAATTAGAGGTAAGTGGTCATCCCAACTACCCTCAAAATCTAGAACACATGCTCTTAGCATAGCCTCCAAGGTCTGAATGGTACGTTCGGCTTATCCATCGATGCGGATGAAATGCCGTGCTAAACTTTACTTGAGTACCTAAGCCTTCTTGGAAAGATTTTCAGAACTTAGCTGTAAATTGTGCCCCTCTATCTGTGATAATGGATATCGGGATACCATGGAATCGCATAATTTCCTTGAGATACAACCTTGCATAATCTTCTGCTGAGTAGGTGGTTCTGACTGGAAGGAAATGAGCTGCTTTTGTGAGTCTGTCCACGATCACCCATATGGAATCATATTTACCTCGGGAGCAGGGTAACCCCACAATGAAATCCATGTTGATCACTTCCCATTTCCTAATAGGAATCTCCATTGCTTGCAATAATCCTCCTGGCTTTTGATGTTCAATTTTCACTTGCTGGCAATTTGGACATTGAGCTACAAATTCTGCTATGTCTTTCTTCATTCCATCCCACCAATAAATTAACTTGAGATCATGATACATTTTTGTCGTTCCTGGATGAATAGAATACCGAGAATAATGAGCTTCTTCTAGAATTCGGCAACGCAATCCTGCAACATTCGGAACACATAGCCATCCTCGGTATCTAAGAATTCCCTCTATAGAAGTTTCAAATGGAGACTTCTCTTTTTCATGAAATGTGTCTCTATAATGGCTCAACTGAGGATCTTCATATTGGCTCTCTTTCACTTCCATATTCAAGGACAAAACTATGGGATTATTAATACCAATCCCTGCACTACCTGAATCAATTAAACGTACTCCAAGATTAGCTAGTTGGTGGAGCTCATGAATTAATTCTTTCTTCTCCAGAGGAACTTCGCATAGGTTGCCCATTGATCGGCAGCTAAGCGCATCAACTACTATATTTGCCTTTCCGAGGTGGTATAAAATATTCACATCATAATCTTTCAATAATTCTAACCACCGCCGCTGCTGCAGATTCAACTCCTTCTGTTTGAAAATGTATTGAAGACTCTTGTGATATGTATAGATATCAACATGCACACCATACAAGTAATGTCTCCACATCTTTAATGCATGAATAACTGCAGCCAATTCGAGATCATGAGTTGGGTAGTTCTTTTCATGTTTCCGCAAGCATCTCGAAGTATAAGCGATGACTTTACCGTGCATTAACACACATCCTAGCCCAATACGGAAGCATCACAATATACAACATAACCATCGGCCCTTCAGGAGTGTTAAGGCGGAGCTAAAGTTAATCTGTCCTTCAACTCTTGGAAGAGCGTTCACGTGCATCATTCCACTGAAATTTAGCTGACTTCTGGGTTAGCTTCGTCAATGGGGCTAAAATAGAGGAAAATCCCTCTACGAACCTTCTATAGTAACCTGCTAATCCCAGAAAATTATGGATTTCTGTAGGCGTCGTAGGCCTTGGCCAAGTCTTCACAGCTTCAATTTTCTGATTATTAACTCGAATGCCATTATCTGAAATAACATAGCCCAAAAATGTCATAGAGTTCAACCAAAACTCGCACTTTGAAAATTTTGCATACAATTCTCGAGTTCGAAGAATTCCAAGAATAATATGTAAATGGTCTGCATGTTCTGATTCTGTGCGAGAGTATACCAGAATATCGTCAATGAATACTATTACGAATAAATCCAAGAGAGGACCGAATACATTATTCATCAAATTCATAAACACTGTTGGGGCATAACCCGAAAGGCTGTTTTGGGAATATCTTCTTCTTTAACTCTCACTTTATGATAACCTGACCTTACGTCTATTTTGGAAAACCACTTGGAACCTTGTAATTGATCAAATAAATCATCGATTCTCGAAAGAGGATATTTGTTCTTTATCGTCACCTTATTCAACTGCCTATAATCGATACACATTCGTAGGGAACCATCTTTCTTTCTCACGAATAGGACTGGTGCTCCCCACGGTGATGAACTGGGTCTAATAAACTCCTTCTCAAGAAAATCTTTCAATTGTGACTTTAGCTCTTTCAACTCTGGTGGAGCCATTTGGTAGGGAGGAATAGAAGTAGGCTTGGTGTCCGGCAAGACATCAATAGTAAAATCAATCTCTCTTTCCAGAGGAAGGCCTGGAAGATCATCTAGGAATACGTCCGGAAATTCATTTACTATCGGAACGAATTGGAAAGTTGGCGACTTTGCTTCGGTGTCATGAACTCGGACTAAGTGATAAATATAGCCCTTAGCTATCATCTTTCTTGCCTTAAGGTAGGAAATAAGCCTACCTCTTGGAGATGCGGTATTACCCTTCCATTCAAGCACGGGCTCTTCCAAAAATTGAAATCGAACTACTTTCATTCGGCAATCAACATTAGCATAACATGAGGCCAACCAATCCATACCCATAATCACATCGAAATCTAACATTTCCAGCTCAACTAAATCAACTTTAGTCTGGCGGTCGCATATCACAATTACATAATCTTTGTACACTTATGTAGCTTTCACGGGATCACCAACCGGAGTAGATACCTCAAAAGGTTTAATTGGCACGGGTTTCACCCCAATACAACCAGCAACATATGGAGTAATATAAGATAGGGTAGAACCCGGATCTATCAATGCATACACATCATAGGAAAATACGGATAATGTACCTGTAACCACATTTGGGGAGGACTCGAGATCCTGTCGTCCGGCTAAAGCATACATGCGGGGCTGAGTGGCACACAGTAGATGCTCCCCCTCAGCCTCTACCTCGGCCTGCTGGAATCTGGGGAGTCTGCCCTACCGTAAAGAACCAGCCGCTGATCCTGTGGGCTGAATCCCAACTCTACCACTCACCGACGGGAAATCTCACATCATGTGCCTAACCTGGCCACAGGCATAGCAAGCATCTGAACCTTGGCGACACTGTCCGGAATGTAACCTACCGCACTGACTGCATCGTGGTACTGGGGGTCTCCTCTGACTATAATCTCCCCCAAACTGAGAACCTGAGGCCCTCGAACTCTGACCCTGTCCTGAACGAAAGGAGCGATCAAATCTCCTACCCGTAAATCGTGGAGGTGCACTAGTAACCGACTGGCCTGAGTGTCTAGAATGTGCCTGCCTTGATCCCCCTCTATAATCATTACCTGCCCCCATAGATCTGGCCATCTTGCTTTGCCCTCTATCAATATCACGATCACCCCTTTGCGGATGTTGTTGTCCTTCTAAATTCTGGGCATGGGCTTGAATGCGGGAAATATCCATCCTATCTTGCAACGAAGCCATCAAACAATCCTTAAAAAAATATGGCCCTAAGCCACTCACAAATCTATGCACCTGATCTCCCATGTCGGCCACCATGGTCGGGGCATATCTAGCCAATGAATTAAATTGGAGGCTATACTTCCGGGCACTTATATTACCTTGCTTCAAATTTAGGAATCTATCCGCTCTAGCTCGGTGGATCTCGGGTGGCAAATAGTGGCGGATGAAGGCATCTACAAATTCTTTCCAAACGGGAGGAGGCGCGTCCTCTTTTCTTGATGATACCCAATTATTATACGATAATACCACCACATCTCGGAGTCTATATGATACCAACTCCACAAATTCGGTTTTAGAGGCATGGATAATCTTCAATGTCCTCAACATTTCATCAATAAAACTTTGCGGATCTTCATCCAACTTTGACCCAAAGAACTCCGGAGGATTCAAACTCATAAAATC
Organism: Lycium ferocissimum; assembly: GCF_029784015.1. Lineage (NCBI taxonomy): Eukaryota > Viridiplantae > Streptophyta > Magnoliopsida > Solanales > Solanaceae > Lycium > Lycium ferocissimum. The sequence goes on along the minus strand of NW_026722403.1, from coordinate 48,642 downwards.
ACGGGCTCTGGTACTAGCTGACCGATCACTTGGGCCCGCATTCTCGCCGTGTGCACAGGCGGCAACTAACTGCGTCAATAGATGAATAGCTTCAGTCACTTGTTGACCCGAAGTAGCCGGTGGGGGTACTAAAGGCATAGGAGCTGGAGCTGAAGCCCCTTCTTGTTCTTCTGTAATAGGCGGGGTGGAAGAAGCATTAGATGGAGCCTCATTATGGGATTCGCCCTCTTGTACATTCATTGACGGCTCTCTTTCTACCCGCCTTTTCATCGTAATCTTTCCCTTCTGGGCGACTTTAGCTTTTCCCTTTGGCGGCATTTCTGAAATCATAGCACACTATTAGGAAGGAGAAAATCTCATAACATAGCTCTATCACACGATCTCTTAAGATGAAAGATGGTCATTTTTCCTAAATGCCTTGTAGCCTCCTGTTTATTAACGTGGCGCGCAACACACCATAAACAAGACTCTACTAGACACGGCTCGTAGACACTTCCTAGGACTGAACTGCTCTGATACCACTTTTGTCACGACCCGACTAGGGGCCATGACGGGTACCCAGGGCTAACCACCGAGCACCACTCATTCTATTACTCATTATACGCGTCAAGCATTCATTCATTGATCTTGTACTCAAATTGTAAGAAAACTATTTTTCACTTGAAACATATTTACTTTATATATATAAGCCCTTCGACTATCAAAATAATAATATTAATATATATAAATATACGATGAGAAAATGTGAGACAATACTACCTACACATATGCATCTACGAGCCTCTAGTAGAGTGCTAGACATAGGGACGGGACAGGACCCCATCATGCCAAAATCATATATATGTATATACACAAAAGAATAATCAATGACACCTCCGGGACAATGGAGTACTCTCAAGTCAGCTAATAGCTCCTACAAGTGCGATCACCTCCCTATCTACCTGTGGGCATGAACACAGCGTCCAAAGAAAACGGACGTCAGTACGAACATTGTACTGAGTATGTAAGGCATAAACAATAATAATACGTCTATGAAATAAGGAAGCATCAAATGAGAAGCAATCTATAGCTGACTGTCAATTATAAAAGAAATAATGCATGCTGGCTTACTTCATAATCATGATTCATATCATGTATGCATATATATATAAGCTGCCCGACCATATAGGTAAGGTGTGATAATCATTAGCCTGCGTCCAGGCCTCCCGCGTTCGGGGTACCATCTCATGCTGCCCACTAGTGGTGTCTGCCCATGCCATCTAGACATGTTGTATACGCTGCCCGCCTTAGCGGTGTCTGCCCGGCCATATAGACGCGGTGTAATATCATCATCATGTACTCATCATAATGCATGCATAGAAACTCAGAGACAACTGTACTTTATCGTGGTGACATAAGGTCGTAAACCCCCGATTTCATTATGGAGCATTTATAAGCATTCTGCCTCACCTTGAAGTAATTAGCATATTGTTACACCTCGGAAAATTCCCCGTTAGCGTACAGTGAATAGATGAGTGAGGAGTATGATGTATACGGGGTTGCACAAGTAAGAAATAGTATTTGACAATCCTAATTAAGATTTCCAAAGACATTCGAGTTAAGGAAAGAAAGTTGTTAAGGGAAGTGAGTCGCAAGTCGAGCGCACGAATAAGAATTTCGATTATTAAGTTAATGATGTCTTAATGACACGTTGAGGAAGAGTCATAACGTCCCTTAGAATGGTATTGAAGCAAGGAACAGGTGTTAAGAAGGTTCCATAAGGATCGGAGATCAAACGAGTCGACGAAACGATTTCCGAAAAACTGGACCAACCTACGGCCAGACATACTGGCCGTATAAAATATATGGACCGTATGTCCAACCGTAGATTCGATCCAAAGAGAGCATACTTCACTTTGGACCGGATCTATGGCCAGACATACGGATCTGTATAAAACATACGGACCGTATGTTGTCCGTATAAACCGGCTTCGGACTGAACTCAATTTTATATAAGGGACCCTTTTTCATTTCATCTCATTTCATTTCTCACCTCCACCATCCAAGAAACCTCTAGAGAGTTCCAAACACTTCATCCATGAGAAATCCATAGAAATCAAGGATCAACAACAAGAAATCAAGAGAATCTAGTGAAGAAAACCCATTAGAAGTCATCCACATCAAGAAATCCCAAGATAGAGAAAGTAGGGTTTTGGTGCTAAGGGTGAATCACCATTCTAAGCTTATTCCTCCATCATCTAAGGTAAGTTTCATGATCTTTACATGTTGTTTGAAGTATTTATAAGTTAAGACTCACGAATCGTAGAAGAGTATGTGAAATGGGTCATGAATGTGTGAAAAGTGCCATTAGTGAGTAGTAGTTGTAGTGAATCATGGAAATGAATATGTTGATGTTGTGAATGTGTTATAAATGACGTTTAGAACATGAAATAATTATTGATATGGAAGAATACGATGATGGACTTTTAGTCATGAATATGGAGAATTGAAGTAGAATTGTGAAATGCAAATCATATGAATGAATGACGATTGTTGTTAGTGATATTGTGATGATTGTTATGAATGTTGGGAGTTGATATGGAATATGGCGGAAAGTAGTATAAACAAAGGAAATGCTGCCCAAATTTCTATAGATTTAGTAAGTATGCTTTCACGATGATATAGCTAATGTTGATACGAATTATCTTGAAGGTATAAACCAGTGCATTAAAGGAGAACGAGCAAGCGATAGAATAGTTAAACGACAAAGGTATGTAAGGCTAATACTTTCCTTCTAAGGCATGAGTCCTATGGCATGAGTGTCCTCTTTCTTATGAATGTTCCTTCTTTAAGAAGACGATGAGCCCTTGTTCATGAATAGTCGTACGAGATAAGAGATATGTTACGATCATGATAACGCTAATGACAAGCTAAGTCTAGATATGCCATAGTCTATGATATGATGTTCCTATTAAGCTAATGAAGCTATCCGTAGTTCAGCGATGTTGATCATTACATACACTCACCTTATGCTCGTTCCTTCAAGGTGAGGCAGAATACTTATGAATGCTCATAATGACATCGGGGGTCCACGACCTTACGTCACCCCGATAAAGTATGACTATCTATGAGTCTTTATACATGTATTGCTATAAGTATGTTATGATACGCATATTATGATAAGCATGTATGATAAGTATACTATGATGAGCATGATATGATGAGCACAGGATGAGATTACACCGCGCCTAGTTGGCTGGGCAGTCACCGCCAAGGCGGGCAGCTATACACCATGGCCAAATGGCATGGGCAGACACCACTAGTGGGCGGCATGAGATGATACCCCGGACGCGGGAGGCCTGGACGCAGGCTAGTGCTAATGCTATTGACTATCACACCGTACCTATATGGTCGGGCAGTTATACATTTACACATCTATGCATATGTGACATGATGATGATTATGAGAGTAAGCCATGCATGTATAGCTTCCTTTATGATTCAGTCAGTTACAGATTGCTCCTTATTGATGCCTCCTTATTTTATTGATATCTTATCATTGTTTATGCCTTACATACTCAGTACAATATTCGTACTGACGTCCTTTTCTTCGGACGCTGTGTTCATGCCCACAGGTAGACAGGGAGGTGATCCAGACTCATAGGAGCTAGCAGCTGATTAGAGAGCACTCTATTTTCCGGAGGTGCCACAGATTATTCTTTTGGCATATATATATATATGTATATATTCATGATTGGGCATGGCGGGGTCCTGTCCCGCCCATATGTCTAGTACTCTAGTAGAGGCTCGTAGATACGCAGTGTGGGTAGTATGGTCCCATAGTTTGTATGTATATGCATGTGTATATATATATTATTTTGATAGCCGAAGGGCTTATGTTTATAAAAGCAGATATGTTTTAACTAATGATATATGTCTATGATTATGAGCATATAGTATGAGTGAGAGCAGATAAATAGCAGCATAAGCGGTGTTCGGTGGGTAGCCCCGGATACCCGTCATGGCCCGTAGTTCTGGTCGTGACACATATAAGGTGAGTGTATACAATAAACAACATCAATGGATCATGGTTAACATCATTAGCTTTGTAGGAACATCATATCATGAACTCTAGAATCTTTAGACTTAAGCTCATCATCATCGTTACCGTATTCGTAATGTATCTCTTATCTCGTATGGCTATTCAGGAACATAGACTCTTAGTTTTTCCGGAATGTAGGAGATTCATGGAGAAGGAGGAAAAATCATGCCATAGGATTCATGCCTTAGAAAGAAAGGACTAGCCTCACATACCTTTTTTGTTTAACTATTCTATCGCTTGCTCGTTCTCCTTCAATGCCCACGTTTCTACCTTCAAGAGAATTCGTATTAACATTAGCTAAACGATTATAAAAATGTGCTTACTAACGCTAGAGAAAATTGGGCAGCATTTCCTTTGTTTATACAACTTTTCCCCATATTCCATAGCAACTCCCAACATCCATTACAACATTCACAATATTATAGGCAACAATCCTCATTCATCTACATTATCCACATTTCTCAATTTCACTTCAATTTCTCCATAATCATGGTCGTAGTTCACTATTGCGTTTTCTCACATATAATACTTATCCCATGTTCTAAATGTCATTCATAACCTACTTACAATCACAGCATATCAATATTCATGATTCACTTCAAACTACTACTCAAAAATGACACTATTCCCACATTAAGGACCCATTTTCTATATCCTTCTACAATCCAAGTGTTTCAACTTCTCAATACCTTAAACAATATGAAAATACCGTAAAACTTACCTTAGATAGTGTAGGAACAAGCCTTGAGTTGAAATACTCTTCTTGCACCAAAGCCCTAGTTCACTTCCAATGGGATTTCTTGACTTGGATGAACTCTAACGAATTTCATACACTTAATTTTGTTGGTTTGATGAAGTTAATCATAATTTCTCTTGGGTTCTTGTGGATGAAGAGTGGAGAGGAATCTAGAGGGTTCTTGAGTTGTGGAGAAGAGAAATGAAATGAATTAAATGAGAGAGAGGGTCCTTATATCATTTTAGAATCTGACATATGGACCAACATACGGTCCGTATATTTTATACTCTGACCGTATGTCTGGACAGTATGTCTGGTCCAGTGAAGACCCTCATTCTAGGCAGAACATACGGTTGAACATACGGTCCGTATGTTTTATACGGCCAGTATGTTTGGCCGTATAATGCCCAGCTATCCGAAACTTGTTCTCGTCGGCTCATTTGATCTCCAATCCTTATGGAAACTTCTTAACACTTGTTTAACACCTCAATACCAATCTAAGGGTCACTATCACTCTTCCCCAAAATATCATTAAGCCATCATTAACTTGACACTCGTAAATCTTACCCGACACACAACATATCCCTTGCTTTCATTAACAACTTCCTTCCCTTACCTCAAATGTCTTTGAAATCTCAATTAGGATCATCAAATGCTATTTCTTACTTATCAAAACATCGTATACGTCGTGCCCTTCGTTAGTCTATTCAGTATACGTTAACGGGAAATTTCTAAGGTGTAACACTCTAACTGGTACTTGAACCTCAATTGCTCCTTATTTACTGGCTTTTTTACCTCCTTTTGCTACTGATTTTGGAGAGATATCTACTATTCTATCAGGAGATAATCTATGATGTAGAATCTTCTCTTTTTCTTCTGAGATAACTACTGTATTAGGATTTTCTTGCAAAGGAAACCTATCCTCCTCTAATATATTATGAGATATTAAGTCATGCAACTTCCTCATTGGAGAATCCTTCTTCAACATTGAAACTTGTACACTACTAGAACTGCTGACCATAATAACCTGATTTTCTTAATCTTCTCTAGGTAGGATATTCTCTACAATCATGTTACCAAGTGATCTTTAGGGTGAAGCTTCTGCATTCTTCTTTTCATCACTTAGTGCTCCTATAGTTGCACCTAGTAACATTATATCTTTCTCCTCTGCACTGGCATGTTGCTGCTGAATATCATCAGTGTAGGCTGACTGATAATCAGTCTCTTGATCTTTATAACCTTCATCATTACCCATATGTTGCTTATGATCTTTGTGCAATACAAGAATCTTATCAAACATCTCCTTTTGCACCTCCTCAGAATTATTTATAAGCATCTGATCTTCTAATTCCTGATCCAATTGCTTATCCACAAAAATTTCCCCTTCCTCTAGTTCAACTTCATCTTGAAATTCCTCTTCAACTCTATCTCCCCATTAAAAGGAAGGAGACAAGGCATTCTGGATGGTTTCTTCTTTAATATATTGCACTACTATTATGATCTCATCACTTAGTTCCTCCACCAACATAGATTGCGTTTGACCTAAGTTAGAAAGTGTATTGTGTTCATCATTGTTAGCAGAAGATATCTCCTCTACTTCCTCCATTGCATCATTTCATCTTTCTTGTCGCTGATGGCCTTCAACTGGTTCTTGCACTACTTGATTACCTTGCTCCTTCTCCTCTTCCTTGTCTACTGTCTGTCCCTCTTCCTCATTGATCAAAGCATCGAATTTATTTTGAATAACAACTTCTGTCTCAACAACATTTCCATTAATTGGTTTTCCATTTATGAACTTTCCAGGATTCTTCTCCATTGTAAAAACTCTGTTATCCTTAATAGGATTAAATTTGACAGAATTTCCAAGCACCCTCTCACCTGATAAAGTTTTAGCAGGAATTTAGCCTTGTTCCAATCAGGATGCTTCAACTCCTGTTCCCCTAAAATTTTCTCCTCTCCATTCCCTTTAACAGTCACCTCATCATGAGCTCTTGTCAAGTCCAGATGCAAAGTTCTACAACCCTCTTCATTATGCCCTTGAAGTTTACACTTCCTACAATACTTTGGCAAAACATCATATTGAATCTTAACATCCACAATTCGAACCTAAGTCATTTTTTCATCAACAATTTCCATTCTAACAGATTCTGGGAGATCAGCAATTAGATCAACTAAGACTTTAACCTTAGCACAACTAGGTCGAGTTTTGTTAATCGTAGTCATATCTAATTGTAAAGTTTACCTACTGCTGAAGCCAATGAGAACAATGATTCTTTGACAAAATACATCGGTAACAAGTGTGGAAACGAGATCCATGCCATTGCCATTGTCGTTTCTTCATCAATCCTAAACTTTGGATCATATATCAAAGGTCTCATTGGCTAGTAAAATCCATCTTTAGAGTTTATATAATGAACAACTTTTGATGTCATATTGCTGAAGTCCTCCAACAAATCAAATCTCATAAGAATATGTTTATGCCTGGAGAACCCTATTTTGCATTCACCAGTAATCCCACATTGCTTAGGAATTTGCAGTCGGAGTTCTTCCAAATCCGGCCAACCATATGAAAATTTGCCCACCCCTGCATGGTTTAGCTTTTCTATTGAATTCATACATAAAACTTCTGCCTCTGTCTTTCTCACCACCGGCATTCCATCAACAATTTCCACAGGTTTGATTGGAAGAGGTTCAACGCCACATTTGGTCGTCTGCATGTCACTGTTCATCAAGCTAGGGTTTACAAGATTAGCATAGGTTATTAGGGTTTTACCCTCATTCACTACAGGAGTTGGAATCATATTTGTACTCGAGGATGGGTTCAATGGAGGGAAATGGGAAGGAGGAGCAATGTCATGGCTAGCCAACATTAGTAGCTGGCCGCCAGCCACCACCATGAAATTAGGGTTTCACTCTTTCTTAGGGTTTTGCATGGAGAGAGAAGAGAGCTTTTTTGACATTTTGAGTCCTCAAACGAAGCTCTAGAACTCATGATATGATGAAAATACCAAAAGGACAAAGTTTGAATTTTTGACACAGGGATCTTCACATTTGCGACCGAATTTTTGCATTTGTGACTAGACCTCGTATTTGCGACCAAAAGTTCACATTTGTGACCCCCCACCGAAAACCAGTAATTTCTCCGACACTAAAATGGCCATAACTCCCTCATACGATGTCCAAATTCGATGATTCTTTTTGCTATGGTTCATAATCATGATACCGATCAAATGGTTTAATTGAAACACAAATCAGAGGTCATTTTCCCAATATGGTACACTTTATGGCAAAAAAATGACATCGCAACTTCAAATACGAGCGCGACACAACCCAAATAGATCTGAAACTCATCTTAATCTCACCAAAACTTGCGAACAAGTCCAAAATCTTCTTACGAAATCGTTGGAACTTTCAAAACATTGCCATGGGATCGTCTTGACCGGATGTTGACCGTGGTCAACTCTAAATCATCTCAAAAGTTAGTTTCTCAACCAACCACCTAAATCGCACCCGAACCTCTCAAGAGCCGAACCAACAACTAGACTAAGTCATAAATCACATTCCAGACCTAACGGAGTCGAGAAATCTTAAAAAATTACTTATTTACCCCTGGTGTGGACTTTGGTCAAGTATTCTCATTTCTTAACTTAAGAATTTTCAAAATATCATTTCCTTATCCATAACTCACCCGAAAGCTTCGGGAATCAAGCCATCCATTCCCGCAAGTCATAAACATCAATTTGAAGCCATCAGAATCAACAAATTTCCAATCCAGGTCTTATTTCCTCCCGTGACCATCTTTTCACCATAAATAGGCATATTAAATGCTAAAACCGAATTAATTGTCAAAAACCAACCAAACGAACTTGAAAATTAGCTCCATCAATTTCTACAGGTCATAAATAATATTACAAATCCAATAAAATCTTCAGATCACCAATCAGAGCATGATGTCCCCAAACGATAAATTAATCCAAATAATTAAATAATAGAATTTCCAAAATGAAACCTTCTCCCAAAATGGACCAAATGATATCCATTTGACTTCAAATTTTGCAAGCAAGTCACAATAATTATTATTGAGCTTCTCGAATAGACAAAACATAAAATAAAGTATCATTTTTCAAAACGACCGACCGGATCATATAGTTTTAATTCATAAGCCCAAACACTAGATAAGGCCATTAAAGTTGCTCGACTGCATGAACAACTTATAGCTACTGAAAAGGGTCCCTTTTAACCCACTTTTGCACAAACACAGCCCCTATTATCCACACCAACTATTTATTCTCTATCATGTGACCCGACTTCGAAATACACCAGTATACCTCTACCTGCTCAAGCAACCATACAACAATTGTCAACCCATTAAGCTTTTTTCCCCTAGTGAGATCCAAAGAACACCGTGAGAAGAGTGTTCTTCTACTGTGATGAAAAATATTCTTCTACCCATAAGTACAAAAGTAGCCCTCATCTTCTGCTAATTTCAGATGAACCACTTTCCGAGCCAAATCTTCCAGACTGATTTGTTCTCGATGATGATTTGATAGAGGATCTTTAACTTTTGGAAGTTCAACAACATTCAGCTATTTATTATCAGGCTTTGGCGGGTGGACATTCTACAACGACCTTTCAATTCAAGGGGTACATCAATGAATATCCCGTGGAAGTTCTTGTTGATAGGGGAGTACCCATAATTTTATGCAGTCTTGTGTTGCAAGTTTTTTTAATCTTCCAATTTAGCTAGCCACGAATTTCTCTATCGTGGTAGCCAGCGGCCAACGATTGCAATGTGAAGGAGTAGTTTCAAATATTCCTCTAACTATTCAAGGATGCGAATTACTTCTAGACTTGTATGTGCTTCTGCTACATGGATCGGATATGGTCCTCAGTGTTTCATGGTTATATATGCTACACCTCAAAAAATTTCGCATCATGTGCATTGTGAGTAAACTAACGTAAGCTCGGAGAGGTCATAAAACCCTTATAAGATTAATGAAATCTCTTAACAAGTATTAAGCAAGTGTCTAAAGGTTCTGAGATCAAGCAAATCGAAGAAAATAAGTTTCTCAAAAATTTGAAAAAATTTGGTAAAATTTAGGACATAAATTTTGGGTCAATTTCAGAGAGATCTATCTCTGGGTATATCCGGAGTTTTGAGGTGTTTTAAGAGCCTAAAACGAAGATCGTCAAGTCTAGTTTCCAACACAACAAACCGTCCATAGATACGACATCGGAGTAGGGAGTTATGGGCATTTTAAAATGGACTACCAGAAGCCCGCGAACCTACGCGAAAATTCTAGAAACCTCGTAAAAAGTCCAATAATTTTGGCCCACCAGCGCAACCCGAATTGGACTACTATATATACCCCTTTAAGTCATCTAAATCACCTAATTTCTCACTATTTGTCATCTCCACACTTCTCCCACACTTATCTCCCCATTATAAGAGAGTTATTGAGCATTCTTGAAGGTTCTACAACATTCCACAACCTTCCATATCATTGAAAGAGAAGATCAAACATCAAAACCTTAAGATAATCTATGGAAGATGATTATTCTTGCTTCTCTTCAATGTTGTGATGAACTTGAGCTTGGAAGAAGTTGAGTGAGGTGAAGTTCTTCCATTATAAGGTATGTTCCCCATCTTATCTATATGATTGAGTTGGTTTAAAGGTTAAATAACTCTTGAAAAGGAAAAGAATCAATGTGGAGAAGTCACAAAATATTGAATTGAAGATGATGACTATGGGATGAATTTGAAAGGAGATTTTAGATTAATTTGAGATTAAATCGAAGATAATTCTTTGATTGTCGATATTGTTATGGTTGGTTGAGAAATTGGAAAAACATCGTGTGGGATGTTTTATGGAGTATATTGGTGTTGATGATGTTGTTGTTGATATTAGGGTTGCTATTGTTGTTGTTTTGTTGGTATTGTGATTTCGGGTTAGGGATATAAACAGGGGAGATGCTCCCCGAATTTCGGGCCTTTTAAAAGGAATTAATTTGAGGGCATAAGACATGCATATGACGATAAGCCTAACAATAGTATAAATTTTCTTGAATGTAGATTTACAATCTTGGGAGGACAAGCGTTAAGTAGTTAAAATTAAGGCGACCAAAAAGGTATGTTAAGGCTATTCTTTCTTTCATTTTGGCATGATCCTATGATAAGAACGAACAAACGAGTATATGAGCTTTCACATTACCATACTCTCAGCAGCGCTAGGAGTACTTTAGTCTTTCATGATCCTGTACCCTTGTTATGATATTCTGTTACACCCTTCGTGTTCGTAGTGGTAGGACCCATGGTTTCCTAGCGGGTACGCCCTTGGAATAGAGACCCGAGCCCAAGTTTGGAGGTAGAAAATTTCTTACCCCGCGTACAAGGGTACCAGCAGATATTCCATGCCACTTATAAGAGAAAAAAGTTGAGCGAATCGAACGATGCGATCTGAACTGAACTAAAAAAAATCTGCAGGACACTAGTCACCGTCGATGGGTCGTCGACATGGTCGACGGACCATCGAAATGCGATGTCGACAGGATCCCGTAGCCATGTATTTGCAGGTGCAGGGTGACGGAGCAAGTCGACAGACCGTAGACATGTCGACGGGCCGTCGACCCGCTCGTCGAACCGGACTCTGTAGCCCTTTTGGCTTCCAAGTGTAAATAGGTGGTCCACGACCCTATTTCATATTTTCCTCCTTGAAAAATAAGAAAAAACCCTAAGATATTCTCTCCCAATATTTTCCATCATATTATTGAAGATTTGACAAGACCCGAACCCCGTAAACCTGAGATGATGAAGAGGAAGGTTACTTCTAGGGTTTCTTCAAGGTTGTAAAGTTTGGGGAGTTGAAGTTGGAGTGATTCTTGAGATTTTTGACCCCTCAAGGTATGTAAATGATTTCTACCATTATATTTAATTTGAGTATCAAGAGTTTTAGTGATTCTAAGTAAAGAGGGGATAGTTGTGGAAGTGGTAAGTGGATGAAAGACAAGATAGTGACTTAGGGTTATTTTAAAAGGTGATTGGGGATGGATTTGAGTATATTTTGAGGTATATATATGTCGTCATTGTGTTGTGGGTATTGTGGTTGATATTGGACCGAATGGGAAGTTAAAGAGTCGTTAAGCTTGTAAGGAAAATGTTGCCCATGAGTTGTCAAGCTCTAGTCGTGTCTGGAATGATTAGTAAGTGAAGTAAATAGCCTAATTATGCCCTATGTTATCTTAATTGTAGACTTTCAAGTTCAAGTGGTAGAAGTTAGGCGATTGCGTATACTGCAAGGTATGTTAAGGCTAACCTTTTCTTCTTTTGGCATGATCCTATGATATGATCCAACAAGCGAGTAAGCGAGATTCCATATTACTCTACTCTTAGAAGTATTAGGAGTACTTCAGTATTTGATGTTCATGTACCCCATTTATGAGTGATCCTTCTGTTCGTGGGTCCAGTCTTACGTAGACAGTTCTGTTCATACAGTTATTCATGCATTACATTCATTATATATTTATGTACATTGACCCGTGACTAGAAGGCGTTATATACGCACGTATATCAGGCGTTATATACGCATTACTACTATGATGATGATATTGATTATGGCCACAGAGGAGCCAATATGATATGACGAGATGCCATATAGGCTTACAGGCATTATATATGCACATACATCAGGCGTTATATACGCACACATATCAGGCGTCATATACGCACACATATAGATGCACGACCATCATTGATAGGTATGAGCATGCATATTATGTGCCCGCAGAGGCATTGTCAGTTGCGCAGACTTATGCAAATCTATGCAGATACTAGTTCATACAAGTACATGCAGTCAATCATTTCAGTTTATGAGTTCGGATCTTATCCATGATTCTCATGTATTTATATGTTGTTGTTCTTATGCCTTAAATACTCGGTACATTATTCGTACTGACTCCCCGTTGCTCAGGGGGCAGCATTCATGCCCGCAGGTATAGGAGACAGATAGGTGGTCCAGCTCAGTAGGACCTCTAGATCTAGCAGTGGTCAGTACGCTCCATTCGATCCGGAGCTACAGTCAGTTTTGGTATGCCCCTTTTGAGATGTGTATGCATTTGGGTATGCGGGGCCCTGTCCCGTCCTATCACGACCCAACCCTGTAGGCCGCGACTACTGCCCGAGCTGGACACTCGTATACATACACGATAACTATAATCGTCCACAACTAGCATAATAAAGAACTTATATATAGAAAGGCATGACGTCGTCTCAAAACTGCATATATATACATATCACAACTCGTTTCCCGAGGAGTTACAACTTTCAACGATAACATCGTATATAAGCGGCAAGGCTATCATATTATAGGGGAATGTCCCCGAATACATGGCCGACAAGGCCATCATAACACACAACTTCCAAAACATGTATATATATATATATATATATATATATATATATATATATATATATATATATATATATATATATATATATATATATATATCTACGCAAGCCAACAAGGTCGCCACTACAAAATGGGAACGCCCCAAAACATAAGTCATACGACACAACCGAACAAGATAACTATACACAACCCACACATATGTCTCTGTACCTCAAGAGTGACAACAAACATATGATGGGGACGTGGCCCCGCCGTACCCCTGGATAAACAAATACCTATATCCGAAGATCTGTTTCAAAAGTATAGGCTCCGGAACAACGGAGCACTCCATGACAGCTGAGTAGAAGTCTTAAGCTGGAGGATCACCAAATCGACTATCTGTACTGCGGCATGAAACGCAGCCCCCCCCCGAAGAAAGGGGGTCGGACGAAATATAAACGAGTATATAAAGCATGAAATACGAAGAACAAGATCAACCGAAATAAGAAGTACAGAAAACAAACGAGTACAATAACCAGAATACCAAAATGCTTGCTTTTGAAACACAAATCATACATGTCAATATCATATATCATATCGGGCCCATTATTGGACTCGGTGAACATGGTCGCCACCCCGTCTTTGGCGCCATAACACAGCATACTCCAGAACACGGCATAACTCCGTATCACAAAGATAACCCCGTATCACAAAGATAGCACCATAACACAGCATAACACCATTGTTATATCCCATATTTTGTACGTTGGAATATTTTAAGTTAGTTGCGACAAATTATGGGCAAGGCTATTTTTTTTTATTTTGTGTAATGCACAAGATGCTTATGAATTTTGTTGGATGGGAATATTAAGGAAACTTGGGGCTAGAAGTTGGAAAAAATTATTTCATGAAATGGCCAAATGGCCAAGTGGCCGTGGGGTTATGTGGGCCACCACCCATGACTTGGCCAATTAGCTCAAGCCATGAGATGCACATGTGTTCACTTTATATTTGTAGGGGATATATATATATATAGACCAAAAGATGACAAAGCAAGACAATTAGTCATCTTTCACCACTTAAGAAAATTCAAGAAACTTGGAGAAAGAGAGAAAGAACCATTCGGCCATGGCTTGGCCGAAAATAAGGTTCATGAAAAATTGGAAAAAAAAATATTCTCTTCTAGCTTTTCTACCAATTGGAAGGTCCTCTTTAACGTGGAGTGGTCATTGGAGCAAGCAAAGCGTTCATTCTTGCGAAACACACCCTAACCGAGTAGTGAAGCCAAATGGAAAAGGTGAGGTTTAATCTTCTTTACATGTTTTATAGATGGTTGTGCGTGTTGTAGTACGTTGAAATGGATTAAATTCATGAAACCTTGTATGTTAGTGCTTGGCCGTGAGTATGGGCTGTTTTGTGACAAGGAATGAACTAAACTTACTTAGTATTTTGGTTGTTGTTGTTAGGGATTCTATGGTGAAAATGAGGATTTGATGATTCAAGTTGAAGTTAAAATCGTGTGTGGGCTGTTTTTGGAAGCTAATGTGAATTAAATATAGTTTCTTGTATTTATGAAGATAATGTTGTTAAAGTGTGGATTGTTGGTGTAGTTCGTGAATTTAGAAGAAAGAAATGTGTTGTTGTTGTTCTTATTGCATTTGGAAGTTTTCGGGTGGAGTGGTGTAATGGTTGGGTTGTTTTGAATATTGTGCGGATTGTTTGAAATGTTCTTGAATCTTGTTTGAATGATCTCGGATGAGTGCTTGAACATGTGAGCGTTGATGTTGGCTTGAATGTATGTAGTTGAATGGAATGTTGTCGAATTACGTAGAAAAGAGTTACTAATGTTAGAATGTGTTATGAATTGATTGTTGATGTTGTTAGTATGGTTGTTGGTATTGTTGTTGGTGATTTGGCCGAGTTGAATTCTCGGGGTTGTTGAATTTACAGGGGAAATGCTGCCCAAATTTCTGTAGATAAAGTGCTAGCTTGGAATTGGGTTCCTAAGTGCTTATGACTAATGTTTGGTGTCTAACGACGTTATTGTAGATCTTGAGAAGCCGAGACTTAAGTTTGGATTAGCTTAGGAAGCGGACGAGGTATGTAAGGCTTACCCTTTCTTTCTTTTGGCATGTCTTAGAGGTAAGTAAGATATGATACGATACGAGCCTCGGGGTAACTCTATTCTTAAGATCCGAGCATGTCTACGATTCTTATTCACCTCTTGATGTTGGCACTCTTAATATGGTCGAATTATGGTCCTCAAGTCTTATGTATGATTGGGTTTCAAATGTTGCATAAAGAATTTTTGTTCGTAAAAGATTCTATGTCTAATAATGACCGTAACTTTCATAGACGGAACCAGATTGCTTTGATATGTTCACAAATGATTCTATAACGTATAGTGCCCGTAACTTTCATGGGCGGGCTCGGATTGGCTTGATACATGTTTATGATCCCTGAGATATTATGTGACGTATTTCGTAATGATATTCCAAGAGTCCTAAGTGTGACTATTATTTGGATACTCGAGCGTTGATTTGTCTACTTATTTATCGAGTCTGAGATAATGATTTGTATGCATATGGTTTCTCACTACTCTGCTCGTGCGAGCTGTTATTACTTCTTCCATTGCGTCCCGGGCTAGGGCATGTATTCGTGCAACTCCACTGCATTATTCACCGCGTCCCTCACTAGAGGGCCGGGGCACGTTATATGATATGATGATGGCGCCAGCCCACAGGATGGGCCGAGTATGGTGTACATGATAGAGACAGGATCTCCTTTACCGAGTCCCTCATTAGAGGGCCGGGACACGCTATTCACCGAGTCCCTCACTAGAGGGCCGGGTACGGTATATATATATATGATGGCATGATGATATGATGACATGATGATATGATGATTTTATTTACCGCGCCCCTCATTAGAGGGCCGGGGCACGTTATATATACATGATATGATGATTTTATCTACCGAGTCCCTCACTGTAGGCCGGACACGTTATGTATATGCATATGTACTACATGATATTGACATGCATGGTTTATGTTTCAAAGGCAAGCCTTATGAGTTTCTGGTTACTGTACTAATTTTCTATACTCCTTATTTCAGTATGACTCGCCATCGTATTTCATGCTTTACATGCTCAGTACATATTCCGTACTGACCCCCTTTCTTCGGGGGCTGCGTTTCATGCCACGCAGGTACCTACCGACGATTAGAGGACAATAGCAGAAGATGTTCCAGCTAGATTGGCGAGCTCCATTTCCTCCCGGAGTGCTGTCGAGTCAGAGTATCTATGATATGGTATCTGAGTTATGTTAGAGACTTTGCAGACAGAGTCACGTATGTAACACGTCAAACTTGTAAGCGGCTCTGTAAGCCGATGTATCATTATGTATTATGCTACATATTTCATATGACTACAGATTTTACTTGAATTGAAAAAGGACGAAAGGCATGTTTTCTTTTTGAAAAGCTTACATTATGCATTCATGTCATGATTTAAGGGCCCAGTATGATTATGAGTATAACGAGAGTCAGCGGGTTCGCTCGGCCCTAAGTAAGGGTCGGGTGCCTATCATGCCCTATCAAGTTGGGGTGTGACAACCATAACACAGCATAACACCATAACACAACATAACACCATAATATATATATATATATATACCGTACCCGGCCCTCTAGTGAGGGACTCGGTGAAAGATGTAATAACAGTATGCACGAGCAGAGTAGTGAATAACCATATGCATATAAATCATCTTTTGAGACTCAATAGATAAGTAGACTAACCAACGCTCGAGTACCAGGACGATAGTCATACTCAGTACTCTTTGAATATCATTATGAACTATATCAAAATAAAGCCTTAGGGATCATAGACATGTATCAAATTAATACGAAACAGTTTATGAAAGCTATGGTCATTAGTTATTATGAAGTCTTTCAAGAATAGGAACTTTTACGCGTCGTTTACTATCCAATCATATAGAAACTTGAGGGCAGTAGCTCGACTATATTAAGAAGTCTAATATCAAGAGTGAATAAGAATCATAAACATGCTCGGAACTTATGAATAGAGTTACCCCGAAGCTCATATCGTATCATACTTACATCTAGGACATGCCAAAAGAAAGAAAGGATAGGCTTTACATACCTCAATATCCTCAGGCTACAATACTTCCCAACGTAGCACACAATAGGGTTTAATCTACAAAAGCAGAGCAAGGCACATGGTGTTATAGCCCGTATTTCGTGCGCTCGGACATTTCGAAGAAGTCGTGGAATGTGGAAGGTAAGATCGTTTTCCAAAACTATTTTAATGCGCAAGTGGGTTATTAATATTATTTAGGAATATTGATGATATGGAATATTGAAAAAGGTTGAGGGCGAAAAAGGAAAATTCGCAAAATAGTTCATGAAAATGTTTAAAAAGGCTAGGGGTAAAATGGTCATTTCATGAGAATTCAAAAAAAGTTCATGAAGGGGCCATGTTGGCCGTGCACTACATGCCCTTATTTTTAATTAATGGGGGCTAATTGTAAATTATAAAAGTTATGGACCAAAGCTTGTTTAAGAAGACATTAGTCTTCTTTTAATTTTAAGAAAATTCTAGAAAAAAATTCAAGAATTCTCTAGAGAGGGATCATGTGGCCATATTCTTATCTTGAGGGGCCAAATTATAAATAAGGAAAATTGGTGGAAGACAAGTATATATGGGAAGTCATCATTTTTTAATTCAAGAAAACTAGAACAAAAAAAAAAAAGTGATGAAGAGAGTGGAGCAAGGAGGGTTCGGCCATGGCTCTCAAAATTGAGCCATGGGAAATTGACCAAGGAAAATTATTTTCTCCTAGTTTTCCTACTAAATGGAAGGTCCTCTACAACGTGGTATAATTGTTTCGGGAGATAGGCCATCCGTTTCGTCGTTTCCGCGTTCTAGCCAAGTGAAGAAGTTGAAGAGGAAAGGTAAGATTTAATCCCCTTTTATATGTTGTGAAGGGTTTACTTGTGTTGTTGTGTGTGGAAGAAAATGGAAATTATGAAATCATCCATGTTGGAGTTATAGTTGTATATACATGGTGTTGGCCGTATGTATAAGGTGTTGTGTAAGAAAGAATGAATTAAATTTATGTGGTGTATTGGTTGTTGTTGTAATGTATAGAAAAGAATGGAAATTCATGAAAACTTATGTATTGTTGTTGTGGCCGAATGGTATAGGATTGGTAAGTTATGGTAATTGATGTTATTTGACACTTTAGTTGTTGTTATGGATTATGTAGTGTGAAACGAAGGGTGTTGTTGAAGTTAACATATATGAGTGACAATGAAATGTATGGTTGTGATTGAAGTTGAAGGTTTCGGATGAAGTAGTATGTAGATTAAGTTGTTGGAACATTATGTGAATTAAATTGAATTGAATTAAATTGGATTGGATTGGATATTGAAGTGTTGCTACAATAAGTGTTGGTACTGTTGATAGCTTGGCCGGGTTGAATTCCCGGATTGTTGTTGATTAAAATAAGCCGAGTTGGAATCTCGGGGATGATGTATTTACAGAGGAAATGCGCCGAAATTTCGCAGAGATAACAAGTAAATGTATTTGAAAGGTTAAGTCAAGTACGCGGTAATGAATCTAATGATTGTGTCAATCGTCTTGAATGTAGACTAGCGGCAACAAGTTTGGACAAATAAGTATAGCTAGTAAGGCGCGGCGCAGGTATGTTAAGGCTCGTCCCTTTTCTTTCTATGGCATGATTCGCATGTAAGATTTTATAAATGCTTAACGCAACGTTCTCATTTCCAAAAGGTAGAAGTAATGGTTCCAAGGTATAACTTCCTTCTTAAAAGTTTATAAATGTTTCCCAAAATATTCACTTCTCTCCAAAATCCAAGTTTTACGATTTTTGAAAGTTTTTATGATTAAAACAACGACTATGATTTTATGATGACAATGATGATGCCAGATATGAGAAAACGTCTATGATGAATATGTCAAGGATATGTTCTTACCATGAATGCGACGATATGAAATGTTAAGCTATTTTTGGATAATGACTATTTTAAAGGTTTCAAAGTATGTGAAATGATAGGTCATGATTCTGTTTTATGTTTTCCCGTGATGTTATCCTTGATTGATAGTCTCGCCTTATAATCGTTCCCTCAAGGTGAGACAAGCGCCCATAGTTATTCCATAATGTAATCGGAGGTTTCCGACCTTACGTCACTCCGATAAAGTTATAGCTTTTGATTGGGCTCCAATGCATGCTTATGATGGATGTTACACTGGCCTAGAGGGCCGGCATGACCACCACTACGGTAAGCGTAGTGGGCGGCGTATGATTACACTGGTCTAGAGGGCCGGGCATGACCACCACTACGGTAAGCGTAGTGGGCGGCGTATGATTACACTGTCCTAGAGGGCTGGGCATGACCACCACTACGGTAAGCGTAGTTGGCGGCGTATGATTACAACGGCCTGAGGCCGGGCACGACCACCACTACGGTAAGCGTAGTGGGCGGCGTATGATTACACTGGCCTATTTGGCCGGGCACGATCCCCACTAGTGGCGCTGCAAGAGGTTTACCCCGGACGCGGGAGGCCCGGACGCGGGCTAATGATGTTATGTGATTCAGACAGGCTATGGATGCATATAAGAGTAACAGTAAGCATGCATGACTCCGCCTTAAGAGGCACTCAGATGTACAGACTACTTTTTTACGGACATGATATGTTCTACAGTCCATTCGTTATTACTCATGAGTACGCTTTTACTATGTTACTATTCATGCCTTACATACTCGCACAATGCTCGCATGCGACCCTCTTCTTCGGGCCGCGTTCATGCCGCGGTACACCCGATATGGATAGGGCCGGGATAAGACGTTCCAGCGAGTTGGCAGGCCCCACTTGTTCTTGGAGCGCCGCCGAGTCGAGCTTATATGCTAGGATCTCTGGATTGAAGTTAGAGACTTTGCGACGAGTCATGAGTGTAGTATGTCGGTTCGGACAAGGCTTCATCAGCCAACGCGTCCTGTTGTTTTATGTTTCAAAAAAAAAAGAAAAAAAATATCTGGAGGCTTATCTACGTTTTCTATTACTTGTTGACGTAAGAATTTTTGGAAGATTTGATATGTAACGAGAGTCAACGGGTTCGCTCGGCTTCAAACGTGGGGTCGGGTGCCCATCACACCCTAGTAAAGTCGGGGTGTGACACATGGTTAATGCCATTCAAAGGCTTAGTCCAATCTTCATGCTAGCAACTCGTTTATATAAATTTGGGCAAAGATCTCCCCAATAACCTTAACTTCCTCCAATTTCATATATCAGCAATAACACCTAGAACAACCAAATACTATATCTGTAGCAACATTATAGTCAAGCAAACAAAGAGCGACGAGTTCCCGAGGCTATATACAGTGGTGTACTCCACACCTGACCTCCTTTTAACTACAATCAAGCTCTAAATGAGCTACCAAACCCCCCACCAATCTCCATACAATAAGAAAACAACCCATAACCTACTTATATACAATTATTACAATTTCAACTCATGGCTTCCGATCACCGTCCCGTGAGTTTTTACCGAAAACATACCTTGAACGCTCATACAAGCTCGTGGAAGATTATGGACGTCAAATCGTATCTTTGGTGCTTCCTAGCCAATGGTAGTCCGGTTGATTTCACACAACTCCAAGAAATCTCGTTTCTTGCTGGGCTTAAAAGGATCAATGCCATGTTTGGGGTGTATTGATACTGAAATATGTATCCTAGTGACTTGATGGTCATGGTTATTGCTTACGAGAATTATTTCCCCATCCCTTATAAAAATGGAATGGTACATAAAATGAAAACAAGATTCCATATAAGTTGGCTAAGAAATTTTGATACCAACTGAATGTTTAAAAATTAAACACGTAGAGACTAACATATTTTTCAAAATGTCAAAGTAATCCATAAAGCACTAGGTGGCAAATGAGGCATTAGGTGGCAAAACGGCACTAGGTGGCAAAAGCAAGAAGTGGCAAATTAATTCCTATCCTAACTTACTCATTTAATGGGTAAAAATATTTATTTAATGAAAAGATAAGACTTGCACACTAAGAAATATGTAGATAATTATTATGCATGGTAACAAAAATATGTTTTATCAAAATTATAATTTTCCAACCTAATATGAAGAGGACAAATTTTTGTACTATTAATCCTCAAATCGGTAAAAGATAACTTTTTTTTTCTGAGAAAATAATTTCTATCTTAATAATAAAGAAAATCCCATTCATAAACTTCCTCCTATCAAATCCATAATTTAAAATATATCCGAGAAGTAGTAATAGTAGTAACTATTAAAAGAATTATATGTATCAAACTGTTACAAGAAAATACTTGACTTAAAAGAAAATACCATATCAAGGCAATATATATATCAGTTTCAAAATTCGTCAAACTTATAGGGTCTTATATCTATAACCTCATGTATGGCCCTAATCCCTCCCAACTCGTTGGTTTTACTATGACACATCCTAACTTTAAGGTACGAGGTGTTACATCCTCCCCCCCTTAGGAACATTCGTCCTCGAATGTTGGACTAGTCTCACAAGGTCTTATAGGGACTTCGGGGGAGTCTCTTTTATAACTATCACATATAGTTCATTTATCAATCAACATAACCAATTTAGGAGTTTAGATTACCTATAGGCATAGGAAACAAGTAAGGATATTTCTTCTTCATCTCCTCTTCAGCTTCCCAAGTCATGTCCTCCCTGTTATTGTTCCACCACAAGCCTTAAAAGAAGCCACATCTTTGGTATGCAACCTTCTCACCTGACGATCCAAAGATAGCTACAGGGTTCTCCTCGTATGATACCTCCTTCGTTACCTGGACATTATCCACGGGGAATACCCGAGAAGGGTCACCAATGCATTTGCGAAGCATAGACTCATGAAACACTGGATGTACTGCTTCCAAATCAGATGGTAGGTCCAATTCGTAGGTAACCTTGCCTACCCTACGAATAATCTGATAAGGCCCAATATACCTCGGGGTAAGCTTCCCTCTCTTACCGAATCTCATTACACCCTTCATGGGTGACACCTTCAAGAATACCCGATCACTAATTTGGAACTCTAAGTGTCGACGTCGATTTTCAGCGTATGACTTCTGTCGACTCTGGGCTGCTAATAACCTTTCCTGAATAAGCTTCACCTTATCAACAGCTTTCTGACTCATATCTGGGCCAATTAACTTAGTCTCACTAACATCGAACCCACCAATAGGTGACCTGCACTTCCTGCCATACAAGGCCTCATACGGTGTCATCTGGTTACTAGATTGGTAGCTATTGTTATAGGCAACTCGATAAGTGGCAATGATCGTTCCAGCTACCTTTGAAGCCAATAATACAGGCCCGCAACATATCTTCTGGCGTCTGAATAGTACGCTTGGCCTGTCCGTCAGTCTGAGGGTGAAATGCTGTACTAAGACTCACATGTGTCCCCAATCCCTTCTGGAATAATCTCCAGAAGTTAGCTCTAAACTGAGCTCCTCTGTCTAAGATAATAGGTGTGGGAACCCCATGAAGTCTCACTATCTCCTTGATATATAATCTCGCATAGCCCTTAACTGGATAAATAGTCCTGACTGGGAAAAAGTGGGCTGATGTTGTCAGCCTATCCACAATAACTCATATAGAGTCATACTTCCATGGAGTGCGAGGTAAGCCTGTAATGAAGTCCATATTCTAGAATCTTCAGCCTCATGTATTACTTCTCGACTTCTTTAAAAGACTTTAACTGTCACTCTACTTTTTAGCTCTTTAATCTCAATCCTTAGAGTTGGCTATCAAGTAGCGCTGGAGTTCCCTCATACAATAACTCTACATAGCTGTTCCATGATCTGTCTATTATTAACTGGCATAATTCTGAAAGAATTTTTGATTTGACATATAAATTCACTGTCATCCAGTAACCAGCTTGTTCTGATCGTCTCGCTTAAACCATTTCACAATTTCCCTTAATCTAACTTGTAACACTTTAGGCATATTATCTCGTGTCATTTCTTTATCTTTAATTCAAACTCTTC
Organism: Lycium ferocissimum; assembly: GCF_029784015.1. NCBI lineage: Eukaryota > Viridiplantae > Streptophyta > Magnoliopsida > Solanales > Solanaceae > Lycium > Lycium ferocissimum. Next base: position 25,357 of record NW_026722403.1, on the reverse strand, counting down.
TATTACCCCTTTCCTCAAATTTTGCTCTTAACTTTCCTGTCACACATTAGGTTGCAATCTTTACAAGAATATGTGAAGGTGCTCAAATTAGCCCAAGAAATACCTTAGCGTCGCTTCATTAATCCTTATGTTTTACCTTGTCTTCTCCTCTCTTATCTTACAACCGGTATTGGGATAGATCTTTGGTTTAACCATGGCCATGTCCTGTTTGCCTTCAGTACTAATTCTATCTCGGTAATTTGGCTCAAACCATCTTTACATCTTTCTGTAATGTACCCAAAATATCATAAATGCATTGTCATTATTGAGTCCTTACCCCTCTTATCAAGTACTCACTCACTTGGTCTTACGCTTAACATACAAATATTCGTAGGTTGCATAACTATTCTTGTACAATTTGTATAAGGTATATTCAATCTTAGACATAGTCTTTCCGTCTCCTGGTTCATTCTGCTTTACATATCTCATTCATACTGAAACTCGCTCGTCCTATCCTTTTGTCATATTTCGTTCCCTTCCTTTATTCACTCTTTGACTTTCTCATTTCCTACCATAGGAGATTTTCTATTCCCTCTCCTTTGTTACTTACAAGTTGCAATATCATTAGCGAAGAACTCTATAGCCAACATCTTGGCCTTTAATCCAGTATAGCATCGCTATTGTTATGTCCCGTATCTTTACATTGGGACATTATGAATTGCGTCTCTTTTAAGTTATTTTTCAATACCATTTCGTTTCTATGCACAAGTTGCTTATGGATTTCGTTTGGTATAAGAACATTATTGGAGAATAAGGATTAATTGGCCAATATTGGATGACTAAGTGAGATTAAGAACTTAATTACACCATTAGTGGGCCTAAGTGGCCGTGTGGGTCCCACTTGTGGAATGGCAAGTTCTTATTGGCTAAAAACTTGGGTGGGACACATGTCCATATTGTGGACTGCATATATAAGGAGGATTGTTGAGTCATAATTCAATTAAAGGTTCATTTCAACATTACAAAGTTGTAGAAAGTTATAGATAGAGAGGGAGAGTCTCGGCCATAGTCGGCCGAGAATGAGGCGCTTAGTTAATCAAAAATTTCAGTTTTCTCCATCAATTCAACCCTTACCAAGTGCATATGAACGTGTAGTAGTTGTTAGAAAGAAGCAAGGAGGTGTAGCATGTCAAAGACATTGAGTTTCGGCCAAGATTGAAGAACAAGATTGAAGGTAAGGATGATCATTTTTCTTCCATGTGTTGTGTGATGGTTTGAATATATAATTTGTGATTTTATTGTTGGATTGTTGTTATGGTTGAAATTGAGTGTGAGCCGTGAGCTTAGGTGAAGCCATGCTTGGTTTTATTTTGCATGTATTGTGGATGAATTGAATGTATATCAATATATGAAAATGAACAAGAATTGTAGGAAGTTTTCGTATGGTTGTGCATGTTGGTATTGGGCTATTTTTCTTGAAGTTGAAGTGAGCCGTGTGTTATAAGCTTATATGAAAGAATTCTTAATCTTCTTGTACATGTATTGGAAGTGGATTGAAGGTGTTGTGGTGTGGATAAATGAGTGAAAATCATGAAGTTGTAGAGATGGCATTGAAGCCTGAAAGGGACTGTTTTTCCAAGTTTTGATTGTTGTTGTTGTGCACATTGTGGTATATTGTATGTATGTTGAATATGTGAATTAAGGTGTTAATGAAACAAATCATGTTGAGATGTACAAGCAGTCCAAAATCATGGACTGTCTTAAGATTAGAGGTGAAGTAATGTTATTGAATGTTGAATGTTATTGTGAACTTGTAGCAAAAGTGAAAATGGTATTGTAGTGTGCTGTTTGGCCGTGAGTTTGGGACTGATTTGAATGATGTGCAAGCTGTCCAAAGTTCCCTATCATGTTAAACAAGTTTGGAATGAGATAAGAAAGGAATGATTAGCAATGTTAGCTTGTAGCACTAGTTGGTTTGAATGCGAACGAAACGTCGTCTAAATGTTTGAAAGGGATTGTGAGTGTTAGAGTGCGTATTAAAATCCTTTGTAGACTAACTGTAGCTCTTGATATCTTGATATAGGATAAGTGTTGTTGGGCGACAAGTACAAGTTATTATACGATTAAACGCTAAGGTACCAAAGCCTATTCCTTCCTTCTTTTGGCATGTCCTAGACGTAAGTAAGATATAATTGACTCCACTCTCTAACTCCTAGTATGATATGTGATTGTTATTCGTCCGTAATGTTGAAAATGTTGGTATAGTTGAAATATGATCTCGTTATTTATTACATGATGGACTAATATGTAATGTACAAGAGTTCTTATTTTTAAATTGCATAAGTATGCTTGATTTTATATAATGTAACATGCTAATGTCCAAGAATTGATTTAGTTACTATTCATTGAGTCTCAAAAATGTTTTACATATATATGTGGTTGCTTTTTACTCATTGCTTACCGCTATATCCTTCAAGTCCTACGTTCTCGTGCGCCGATCTATTATACTATTCACCGTCCCTCACTAAGGGTTATATATATATATATGATGATGATGATGATGTGATGATATGATGATTTGGAGATGGAGGCCGGAGGGCATATATTCCTTATTCCCCCTTACTTTACACGAATATGTTTACGTTTATGATGTTATGATTATAAATACCGAGTCCCTTATTAAAGGGCCGGGACACGTTATATATGTTATCTACGGAATGATTACATGATAAAGCATTATATTGACATTGATATGAGAACGATACAAATGAAATATGTTCAAAGGCAAGTTTTATGAAACTCTTATTGCATTGAGTCCTATACACCTTGTCTCGATATGATTCTATTTACTATGTTTCACGCTTTACATACTCGGTACATATTTCGTACCTTTAAGTTTCATGCCCGCGGTACACACACGCTTCGGATATCTACTCGGCTATTCCGAGTGCTCCTTTGTTCGGGGCATAGTTTCGTGGTATAACCTTTTGATATATACATATGTTATCGTTCGGGGTACGGCGGGGCCATCCGTCATATGATGTCGTTGTCATCTTAAGGTCTCAAGTGTGGGTCTATGTATGGTTGTTGTTTTGTTATATGGTCATGACTCGTGTATACCCATTTGTAGTGGCGGCCTTGTCGGCTTGCGTAGCTATATATGTTTATCATGGCGATTTGTGTTTGAAGGTAGCCTTCTCGGCTTATGTTTTGTTGGGACGTTCCACCTATATATATATATGACAGCCTTGCCGGCTTTGGTGCGATATTAACATCTTTATTTTGTAACTCTTCGTATAATTCGACTTGCATATGTTTTGCCCTTATACTTACGTCAGCTCGTTCATGATAGTAGTGTATGACTATAGATAACAGGTGTATACGAGTGTCCAGCTCGGGCACTAGTCACGGCCTACGTGGTTGGGTCGTGACAGCTATCCTTTATAATATCTCTTAAGTTATTCAATACCATTCTCTTGTCATACTCTTTCTCTTTATACAAATCCACTTTCTAACGTCATGTCATTCAAGGTCTATACAAAAACTTCTTAACACTGCCTCAAATACCATCCTGACTTTTATCCATTTATTCTTTCGCATCTTCTAACTTGTTTCGACGGGTCTCATTTGAAGTTTAAGCATCCATATCAATTATATTGCGGTGTCAATTGTTTCCATCTCACCCTTGCATTTCTCGCACTTCCCCCCTTAAGGGTGTACTTATACCATTATCCGTTTATACTTTGCTCTATGTCCCTATTTCCAACCTCAAATTCATCCAATCTCTTTTTCCAATCCACTTGGTACTGTACCATATCCATATCTTTCTTTATAATATATATAACTTGATTGTCCACGTACATAGCCTTGACTAAATCACGAAGTGACGAGAACCTTTCCATAGATAGTGCAAAATTTCATCTAATAATCTGTACTCGAGTAATGCGACTAACGTAACAACTCATCCGAGGCCACATTCCACTCATTCCAGTCAATAGTTAATTAGTACTTGCAGTCGTTCCAATCTCAATTAGGCAGCACTTATATTCCGACGATAAGTGTCCAAAGTTCTCTTGAAATATTATCTTATCCCGACCTATATCATCTGTTTTCTTTAATAAAATTTACAATACATAATTTGCTCCTCAAGCCTACTGTCTTTGTCCTTTAAGGATTCCACTATTTTCGAGGTGAAGTCGTGTACTCGCGGTACTCCTTTATGCCTTGTGCCCTTTTATCCTTATTGTGTACCCTTTACCGACTTCTAACTTACTCAAAATCATATCAAGTTTATCTAAATGACAATCTTATTTTATAATCTCGTCGTTGTACTATACCTTCAAGTTCATAACTATACATTTCTCTTTCGTTCCATGCTTATACTCAATTAACTATGTCTATCTTGGGTGTTGCCTTTAGAATTTCCCGATCATTTCTCCCGTCTATGTCTATCTTTTATTTTGGGCATGAGAAACCTTATGCTACCTCTGTATCCTTCGGAACACATTACTTTCGCATAATCCTTTTCTCATTTTCGAAGCGTATTCTGTTCACCCATGTTTATTGTATCATACCGGTCATTTTCTAGCATTCATTCTACCTCGTTTCTCATCTTTCTATAACTGGATCTTTCTTTATAGTACTCGTGTCCTTGGCTACACATGTCATGATCTATTACTACACTGTTATTTCGCTTCCTTCTTACTTCCTTCTTTCAATTACCCTTCCTTTTCTTGTGCTCGCTATCATTTCCGTTTCACACTTACCTTTATATTCTACTCACACGGACCACGTCATATCTTTAGCCACTTTCTCACTAGGCTTTACTTATTTCCATAACGATCCTCATTATATTCACGTTACATCCTGTTCGTATCCAATCCCATAGTATAATACTTCTTTAACCTTATTCACGATTCTTACTATGGGTTAATTACACTCGGTGGAGTAAGCGTCCTTAACCTTTTACCCTTCCTAGTCAATCTTATCCTTAATATCTCACAAGCTGTCTTATTAATACATTCATATCTGTCACAATTCTCTCTTCTTCTTTTTTTCTTTTTTCTGTACTCTTGTCTTAATCACACCATTACTTCTTTTAACTATGAACTCGTCCCAATTATCCCTGCTCATCAATTCAATTGATACCTCGATATAATTCTCTATTAAGATTTACCAGCCCTTTTCTAAATCATCTCTTAGTACCACAAGCCCTTTCCAAATTCTTTTTACCATATCGATATCGACCTCCTAATTACTATTGCCATCAATTCAGCAGTTAACTTATTTCTCGAGGTTTGCCGTACTCGTAAAATATATATATATATATATATATATATATATATATATATATATATATATATTTTTATTTCTAGGAAAATTTTGGCAGAGTTTCCTCTGTATTTCTTACCATCTCAAAACCTGCACGCAGGAAATACCAACAATACCTCATAGGGCCAACATATATACATGTATATCATATCATATCACAGCCACACCGGGCTCCCGATATCAACAACAGTATGAAAATGATGAACTTACCTCGTATGTCCAACTCAAACTGCACCTGTTACACTTTCCTGTTTACTTCCCCTTTCAATCTTCAACTTTACATTTCAATCGTACTTCAATACTTTACCCGACATATATCTTTCGTACCTTTACTTACCTGCGTGATTTGTAACTTCCAATATCGTCAGTCGCCTTCTTCTGTCGATGTCGTTCTTCTGCTGAAATCAAAGGTTAGTATAAGGAATCTCATTTCCTATGGCTTGGCTCTATCGCACGATCTTAGATATGAAAGAAAGGTAACATCCTAAATGTCCTGTAGCCTCTTGTTTATAGATGTGGTGCACAACACACCGATAAACAAGACTCTACTAGACACGGTCTGTAGACACTCCGAGGATGAACTGCTCTGATACCACTTTTGTCACGACCCAACCCCGTAGGCCGCGACTAGTGCCCGAGCTGGACACTCGTATACACCTGATAACTATAATCGTCCACAACTAGCATAATAAAGAACTTATATATAGAAAGGCATGACGTCGTCTCAAAACTGTCGCATATATATACATATCACAACAACCTGTCTCCTGAGGAGTTACAACTTTCAACAGATAACATCGTATATAAGCCGGCAAGGCTATCATAATATAGGGGAACGTCCCAGCCATACACGAGCCAACAAGGCTATATAAAACATATATATATATATATATATATATATATATATATATATATATATATATATATATATATATATATATATATATATATATATGTATATCTACGCAAGCCGACAAGGCTGCCACTACGAATGGGAATGCCCCAAAACATAAGTCATACAGACACAACTGAATAGTAACTATACACAACCCACACATATGTCTACAGACCTCTAAGAGTGACAACAGTAACATATGACGGGACAGGGCCCCGCCGTACCCCGAATGAACACATATACCTATATCAAAAGGATTTGTACCAAAAGTCTAGGCTCCGAACAACGGAGCACTCCAAGATAGCCGAATAGATATCTTAAGCCGGAGGATCACCAAATCGAGAATCTATACCTGCGGGCATGAAACGCAGCCCCCCCGAAGAAAGGGGATCAGTACAAAATATGTACTGAGTATATAAAGCATAAATACAAGAAATGATCATAACCGAAATAAGAAGTACAGAAAAACAAACGAGTACAATAACCAAAATACCAAAATGCTTGCTTTTGAAACACAAATCATACATGTCAATATCATATATCATGTCCGGCCCATTATAGGACTCGGTGAACATGGTCGCCACCCGTCTTTGTCGCCATAACACAAAGATACTCGAACACAAAGATAACTCCGTATCACGATAACTCCGTATCACAAAGATAGCACCATAACACAAAGATAACACCATAATATATATATATATATATATATATATATATATATATATATATATATATATATATATATATATATATATATACCGTACCCGGCCCTCTAGTGAGGGACTCGGTGAAAGATATAGTAACAAAGATGCACGAGCAGAGTAGTGAATAACCATATGCATATACATCATCTTTTGAGACTCAATAGATAAGTAGACTAACCAACGCTCGAGTATCGGACGATAGTCATACTTAAGTACTCTTTGAATATCATTATGAACTATATCAAAATAAAGCCTCAGGGATCATAGACATGTATCAAATTAATACGAAACAGTTTATGAAAGCTATGGTCATTAGTTATTATGAAGTCTTTCAAGAATAGGAACTTTTACGCGTCGTTTACTATCCAATCATATAGAAACTTGAGGGCAGTAGCTCGACTATATTAAGAAGTCTAACATCAAGAAGTGAATAAGAATCATAAACATGCTCGGAACTTATGAATAGAGTTACCTCAAAGCTCATATCGATCATACTTACATCTAGGACATGCCAAAAGAAAGAAAGGATAGGCTTTACATACCTCAATATCCTCAAGCTACAATACCTCCCAACGTAGCACACAATAGGGTTTAATCTACAAAAGCAGAACAAGGCACATGGTTAATGCCATTCAGAGGCTTAGTCCAATCTTCATGCTAGCAACTCGTTTATATAAATTTGGGCAGCATCTCCCCAATAACCTTAACTTCCTCCAATTTCATATATCAGCAATAACACCTAGAACAACCAAATACTATATCTGTAGCAACATTATAGTCAAGCAAACAAAGAGCGACGAGCTCCCGAGGCTATATACAATGGTGTACTCCACACCTGACCTCCTTTTAACTACAATCAAGCTCTAAACGAGCTACCAAACCCCCCACCAATCTCCATACAATAAGAAAACAACCCATAACCTACTTATATACAATTACTACAATTTCAACTCACGGCTTCCGATCACCGTCCCGTGAGTTTTTACCGAAAACATACCTTGAACGCTCATATAAGCTCGTGGAAGATTATGGACGTCAAATCGTATATTTGGTGTTTCCTAGCCAATGGTAGTCCGGTTGATTTCACACAACTCCAAGAAATCTCGTTTCTTGCTGGGCTTAAAAGGATCAATGCCATGTTTGGGGTGTATTGATACTGAAATATGTATCCTAGTGACTTGATGGTCATGGTTATTTCTTACGAGAATTATTTCCCCATCCCTTATAAAAATGGAACGGTACATAAAATGAAAACAAGATTCTATATAAGTTGGCTAAGAAATTTTGATACCAACTGAATGTTTAAAAATTAAACACGTAGAGACTAACATATTTTTCAAAATGTCAAAGTAATCCATAAAGCACTAGGTGGCAAATGAGGCATTAGGTGGCAAAACGGCACTAGGTGGCAAAAGCAGTAAGTGGCAAATTAATTCCTATCCTAACTTACTCATTTAATGGGTAAAAATATTTATTTAATGAAAAGATAAGACTTGCACACTAAGAAATATGTAGATAATTATTATGCATGGTAACAAAAATATGTTTTATCAAAATTATAATTTTCCAACCTACTATGAAGAGGACAAATTTTTGTACTATTAATCCTCAAATCGGTAAAAGATAACTTCTTTTTTTTTTTGAGAAAATAATTTCTATCTTAATAATAAAGAAAATCCCATTCATAAACTTCCCCTATCAAATCCATAATTTAAAATATATCCGAGAAGTAGTAATAGTAGTAACTATTAAAAGAATTATATGTATCAAACTGTTACAAGAAAATACTTGAATTAAAAGAAAATACCATATCAAGGCAATATATATATCAGTTTCAAAATTCGTCAAACTTATAGGGTCTTATATCTATAACCTCATGTATGGCCCTAATCCCTCCCAACTCGTTGGTTTTACTATGACACATCCTAACTTTAAGGTACGAGGTGTTACACGTCCTTTCTACAGCTTTTATTCCAGTAGAGGTCTGTAGACAGTTGTATGTAGTAGTCAGATGATGCAGCCTTGTCGGCTTCTATTCTTTTGTGTACAGTTTATGTAGCAGCCTAACTGGCTTGCACTGTTCTTCCGCATATTGTGTATGTGTATGTTGATTGTACAGGGTTCTGATGTTTCCTTTTTATGAGATTAATTTGTGCCATTTACGGGCTTTTGATATTCAGTATGTTTCAGACAACTGTTTAGGGGTGTTTGGTCACTAGAGGTCAGACTCCCGTCACGGCTCATCGATTTGGGTCATGACAGAAGTGGTATCAGAGCAGTTCGTCCTAGGGTTGTCTACAGACCGTGTCTCTTAGAGTCTTGTCTGTGGGCGTGTTATGCACCACACTTATAAACGGGAGGCTACAGGACATTTTGGATGATGTCATTCCTTCTCTCTTAGATTGTGCGATAGAGCCCTGTGTTAATCGTTCACTTCTGATGAATTATTTTGATTTCAGCGATGCCCCGCAAGAAAGCTACAGCCGCCCAGAAAGGCAAGAGGGTGGCCGGTGAGGCCACTAGCCGTACTCGACAGGCCACGAGGGCCCAGGAGGAGATTCAGAGTGAGGGGCCGTCTGAGACATCGCATACCCCGCCTCCAGCACCAGCCCCAGTTTCTCAGTCGGATGTAGAGGCCCAGGATGTACAGGATGCTGTACGGTTATTCACTAGATTAGTAGTCGCCCTGGCGCAGCGGCAGAGAGTTGGTGTTGACCCAGCAGACAGGGCTAGTAGTTCGAGGGTTAAGACCTTCCTTGGGTTAGGTCCTCCTAAGTTTTCTGTGGTAAAGCAAAGTATGGACCCCCGAGATTTCATTGATGGTATGCGGAGGGACCACCCGAGGGTTATGCACGCGGATGAGGTTGAGTCGGTAGAGTTGGCTTCATATAGACTCCGGATATTTCGATACAGTGGTATCAGGCATGGGAATTATCTAGGGGAGAAAATGCCCCTCCAGCTGTGTGGCGAGAGTTCTTAGATGCTTTTCTTTGCCATTACTTACCTCTAGAGGTTCGACGAGCTCGAGCAGATAGGTTCCTACGTATTGAGCAGGGCAGTATAAATGTGCAAGAGTATTGTGTACACTTCGATTCCTTGGCTAGGTATGCCCCATCTATGGTGGCTGAGATGGAGGAGAGAGTTCATCGCTTCGTGGCTGGGCTAGGGCCACACTTGATAGATGAGTGCACGACTGCTGCATTACAGCCAGGCATAGATATCTCCCGTATACAGGCGCATGCACAAAATTTGAAGGATCGTAAATGCCAGCGGTGGATAGAGCGCAAGCGTGACCTGAGCCGTGGTAAGGGGGCTAGGTCTTTTGATATGGTTAGTGAGTTCAGGGGAGGATAGAGACAGCAACATCCCAGGTATTCTTATTCGCTGGCAGGGAGTGTACCTCCGCAGTTTCCAAGTCCGAGATTTGACCAGACTTCTTATTCGGAGCGAGCGAGTTCTAGAGCGTCGGGTTCTCGGTCCGACCAAAGTCGGGCCGAGATGAGGCCCCCGTGCCACGATGTACCCGGTGTGGCAAGTTACGTATGCGTTAGTGTCGATTGGGCTCGGATGGTTGCTATACTTGTGGGCGGTGGCCGGCCACGACCCAACCCGTGGGCCGTGGCGGTGTCCTACTTGGACACCCATACGTACCTACCTAACGGATCCGACATACCAAATTGCTAATCCGTTTAACGTACATAAATGCATACGGATATAAGGTGCGTCGCACAAACATACATATATGTATATACATACGGAACACAATACGACGTTCGTACATTATTATATCGGACAAAGTCGCATATCGCACATACCTACCCGGACGGTGACAACCCACAAACCCACGTACATGTCTACGAGGCCTCTATCATACGAACGAGAATCGAGAAGACGGGACGGGGCCCCGCCGTACCCAAATGATCATGTATACGAACAAACGGACAACGAGAAGATATATACCAAAAGTATCGGCTCGGATCAAAGGGAGCTTTCCAAACGACGGACGATAACCTAAGCGGCGGCATACCGTGCGGCGCGTGTACTGTGGGCATGTAACACAGCCCCGAAGAACAGGGGGTCAGTACGAAAATGTACCGAGTATGTAAAGCGGAAACATAACATACATAATTAAGATAACCGGAGTCAGATATGTAAAATCGTAACAGGCGGAAGTACAGAAATAGAGCGGACAGAATCGGATTCATAGCGGAGTCAGACTTACAGGGCGTACAGACAGAATCATAGCGAGGTCGGACTTACGGAGCGTACGGACGAATCATAAGCGGAGTCGGACTTACGGAGCGTGCGGGGATCGGACAAAACCGAACTCAAATGTGACGGACGGAATCGGGTCCGAATCGATTTCCCGAAGTGTGACGGACGAGTTATGATCCAAATCGGACATACGAGCTGCGTAACGAGACGAGAATCATGCATGCGAGTCATAATCACATACGTACGTACAAATCGGATATCGATCCCAATCACATACGACGGATCCCGGCCCTTTAGTAAGGGACGCGGTAACGAACCCGCCCTCGTAGTACGGGACGCGGTGGACGTACGAGAATCGATCAAATGCCATCCCGGCCGCCGTCCCCATAATATCACATAGCCGGATCATAATCGGATCATAATCGGATACGGACGGATCCCGCCCGCACATCCGAGGGACGCGGTGAACAATGCGGTGGAAGTGCACGAATCACGTAACCTGGCCCGGCGCGGTGAAGGAAGCGTTGAGGTATCCACGAACGGACAAATGAGAAACCATATGCATACAGACCGACATACAGACTTAATAAAACTGAAATAGTTCAGAGAACAGGTCAAATCAGAGTAATCAGATTATACCAGAACAGAGTGTCCAGAATCGTTCTAGATATCGGACTAATATCAAGATTCAGATAGCTGGTCATAATACTCATTAGTTAGCGGACGGAAACATAATTAAGAGTTACTTAAGAAGAACGGACAGAAATAGATCAATTTGAGCCATACCGGGAGTATCAGGGTTTTGTGGGCCCACCTCGGACCCAACCATAGTAAAATACGTAAATTATGGATAATAAACCTTAGGGAGTCGCCCATAACCATCTTAGAGTGTTTCGACTCCATTTATGGAAGTTGCATACTTATAGGTCAATTTAGAGGAAATTGGTTCAATCTTCTTGAATGATTTGGCGCTATTTTCAATCTTGGATTGTGAGTCGGAAGTGCATCAAGGCTCGCTTCCAAGCCCGTTACACTCGAACATGCCAAAGAAAGATAGGGAAGGCTTTACATACCTTGGTTGTGCCTTACGCTCCTCAAATCTCAATTCCCGTTTCGTCCAAAACCGCAAATGGTCATCTTTACCGTTACTATTCATGCAAGTTAACATTTCAACTTTGGTTAAGTATTTGGCTACCGAAATTTCGGCACACCTCCCCTATAAATGCAACACCCCGAGATTCAACTCGGCTCAAAATAATCAACAACAACCCAACAACAATACCAACAACGATAACAATCACCATGAAACACAACATAACATAAATAGTCTTCTTTCTTCATAAAGCAACAACTTCCAAACTAACTTCACATTTTCAAACTAACATCGATGTTCTCATATTCATTTACTCATTCAAGACCATTCAAATACAATTCGAGAGCATTTCGCATTATTTCACAAATTATACAAAATTCCACCGAAACCATAATTCGTTCGAACCCTCCAAATTTCAACATAAATATTCACGACATATTTTTATCTTTTGGATTTCACTTACAACAATCACCATATACATCTTACAACTTCATTTTTCTCAATTACATAATATATAATAAATTCATATACTTTCCGACAACAACATAACAACAACTTTCTTCATGTAAACTTAAGCCATTATTCTTCCATCTACTTCATAAGGCCATAACAACACAATTGACATATCAAACAAAATTAATTCATTTCCATTTCCTTTCCATACCACACGGCCAACACCTTATTTTTCCAACTTCCATCAATTCATTCTACTTTCATTTTCAACATGAATTCCACCATAACCACAACTAAAATATAACATAAAATTCAACACCAATTCCATGCACCACCATGCACACACACACACGGCCATATATCTATATACACACACGGCTTACATGCACACACCACACTTCTATAATCTTCATCTAGTTCTAATCATTCTAACATATATATATTCCATAACATAAAAGAATAAAATCCATACCTCTTCCAATCTTTCTCCACTTGCCACTAGAGTTGTCCTCTTGCCAAGATAATTGTACCAAGTTGTAGAGCACCTTGAGCTTGCTACTAATTCAAGGAGAACCAAATTTTTGAGCTAAGATTGAAGGCTTGAAAATTTTCCTTTTCTTTTTCTCCTTCTCTTTCTCTTTGGCCGATTGCCCTTCTTTTTTCTTTTGTTTTTGCTTGATTTTTCTTGAAGTTTCTTAAGGCCTTATCTCTTAATATAATTAGTCACATGACTAATTGGTGGGCTTGGGCCAAAGCATGTTGGCCGGCCACCCTTACAAATTGGGCCTTAATTTTTCTTATTTTATTTTGAGCCCAATTCATTAAAATCTCGTTTTGTAATTTCCGAAACACATTTCCAAAATTCCAATTTTGCCCTTACGCCTTTTCCAACGTTTCCGCATTCAAGCTTCCATATCCGCCACACACCTACTAAGAAAAAATTCAAACATGGCCTCCTTTCTCATAAATCACAATTATTGCGAATTTTCCGATTATGCAAAAAGGCGGGATATAACATCCTCCCCCCCTTTAAAACATTCGTCCTCGAATGTTAATTCAACCTCATGGTAAATCAAAATCAGTCGGGGAGGTCTACTTGCCATTTACATACTTGCACTTGATCGAAGAACTTGTAAAGGCCTTCATTTTCCAACTTCATCCATCTTTCTTCAATATCACCGTATTAGGGTTGTTCGTACCGTCTTAAATCGGATATACGGCGGACGTAATCTTAACCGAACCGAAGATCAAACGGACGTCGACGAAGTCATATCCGAATCGAAATACGAAATTACGACGACAAAATCATATTCGACGATTATCTTAAGCGAATTCAAATTCGGAGCGTACGTACGAGCATATCGGACGAATCCATAATCAAAGTCAGACACAAATCCGTAGTTAGAATCAGACACATAGAAGTATATCAGACAGATCTAGAGTCGGAGTCAGACATATAAAGATTCATCAGACAGATTTGAAATCAGAATCAGACGTATAGACACATACACCAGACAGATTCGCAGTCGAGGTCAGATGTACAGACGTATGTCGGACAGATCCGTGATCAGGGGCAGACATACAGAAATATATCAGACGATTCGTATCGAGTCGATATACGAGAGATTTATCGGACGATTTGAGGTCGAATCGACGTACCAAAGTATATCGGACAAAATTATGATCGGAGTTGGACGTACGGAGGTATATTAAACGAAACGTAGTGAGATTCGAGAGCACTAAGGCATAGTAAACGAGTTTCACCGAACACGGGGGCGCGAAATATAACGTACGAATCGCGATCAGAGTCGAACTACCTTTACTATACTTCAGAGACTTACGGAAATTTCCTTGTCATCCTACTTACAAACATTTCCAATCGCCATTCAAATTTGCTTTGGTTTCAGAACCGTCTTTTTTCATTCTTCTCCGAAGGACTCGTCTATCGCGGATCGGTGTAACCTTTTTAGGACCTCTAATCACTCTGCAATACTCAAATTCCACTTAAGTTACTCCAAATTCTCATTTAGTCTCCATATCCATATTTGTGAAAAAAATTCTTGACGTACTTCCCAGGGGGGGTCACCCATCCCGATTGCTCGGTCTCAAGACGCTTAACTTCAAAACTTTTATGCATCCTGAAGCGTTATCGATAATATCATTGCGTCAATTGCCCCACACGATCTTTGCCACGTAATTTAGGGCAGTTCAGCGCCTTAACAAATTTTTCGGAAATTTTCGTGTAGCGGGTCCCACCCCGGTCCAAACTACACAATTACCATATTGCCCTTCAGAGTTCCTCAACATCTACTTCCACTTGTACTCATAATTATCCTCACCCGGGTTTCTAGATTTATACATATGGCGGAGTCATCTCAGTCGCCCTTACTGTTACCGGATAATATCTTACAGAAATCGCACATACATAGGAAATTCTAGGAAGCTCATATACTTATAAAATAATCAATTTCGGGTCTGACACGGGTGCCGGGGTCAGGGTCCGGCCCCATCACGTACCGGTGCATCCGCCGTGCGAGGTGTGTCCACCATCATCCTCGTCCGTCCGCTCCCTACCTACCTCGGCCTCCGCTATCACCCGCATCCGAATCGGAGGGGGTATCGGGATGATCGGACAAATCCCGGCGCACGGGGGACAAAGAACAAGAGAGAAGTCCGTAGCACTCTCCGAGGTGGCCGGGCTATCGGGGTTCTCCCTCGCAGTAACAACTGGCGCATACCTGAAAATCTCCTCCTGCGTCGTCCCAGAAGAAGGCTCCGATGGATCTGCCTCATAACTATCCTCCTCCGCGGAGGTAAGAAGCTCTGGAGGGGTCATCGCCAGATCCTCCGAAATATCATCATAGCCATCCTCCGCGGAATCCTCTCGCTCTAGGGATCGGAGACTCCGGAGGAATCGTAGGCCGGGTCCTCCGACGGATCCGTATCGTAACTATCCTCCGCGGGATCCTCCGGGGATCCGTCTCAATCGAGTAATCGGGGCTCGCCTACTCGGCCCCGGTGACATCCCTGGGGGCCTTTTTGGCACCCCCATCCCCATCGTCGAAACCACCCTCTTCATCTTTATCAACCTACAATCACCCAGAGAGGGTCAAAATAATTTCCCAAAATATGCGACGTTGTCGCTCTTTCGGAGCCTCGCCGTAAACACAAAAATTCGTCGGGAGGAACCATCATCTAACAATACACGGCTATCGCACGATCTAAGATTCCAAGAAAGGGTAACATAACATCCTAGATGTCCTGTAGCCTCCTGTTTATAGATGTGGGGCCCAACACACCGATAAACAAGACTCTACTAGACACGGCCTGTAGACATTCCGAGAACCGACCGCTCTGATACCACTTTTGTCACGACCCAACCCCGTGGCCGTGATCGGTGTCCTAACCGGACACCCACACGTACCTACCTACCGATCCGACATACCAAATAGCTAATTCCGTTTAACATACATAAATTCATACGTATATAAAATACATCGCACAAACATACATATATATATATACATAATTAGAACTTGTACACTAGCCGTCGAGGCTATTATATCGTACAGTCGCAAACTCGAACATACGTACCGACCGGACAACCCACAAACCCACGTACATGTCTACAGTGCCTCTAACATACGTAACGTAATCGAAGACGGGACAGGCCCCGCCGTACCCAAATGATCATATATACGTAACATACGAACAACGAAGATATATACCAAAAGTATCGGCTCCGGATCAAAGGGAGCTCTCCAAACAAAGAACCGATCCCTAAACCGGCGGCGTATCACGTGCGCGCGTCCGTACCGTGGGCATGTAACACATCCCCCCGAAGAACGGGGGTCGACGAAAATGTACCGAGTATGTAAAGCGGAAACATAACATACATAATTAAGATAACCGAGTCGATATGTAAAATCGTAACGTAAGGAAGTACGGAAATAGAGCGGGACGAATCGGATTCATAGCGAGTCGACTTACGGCGTACGTACGTAATCATAAGCGGTCGGACTTGGGCGTACGTACGAATCATGCTCGTCGGACGTAACTCGTACAAAACCGTAACTCAAATGTATGACGACACGTAATCGTGTCCGAATCGTATTTTCGTAAAGTGTGACGTACGTAGTTATGATCCAAATCGGACATACGAATCGTATGACGACGTAATCATCCAAATCGAGTCATAATCACATACGTACGTACAAATCGATATCGTATCCCAATCACATACATACGTATCCCGCCCTTTAGTAAGGGACGCGGTATCGAACCCGCCCTCGTAGTACGGGACGCGGTGGACGTACACAATCGATCAAATGCCATCCCGGCCGCCATCCCCATAATATCACATAATCGTATCATAATCGGGGATCATAATCGGATACGAGACGTATCCCGCCCGCACATCCGAGGGACGCGGTGAACAATGCAAAGAAGTGCACGAATCACGTAACCCGGCCCGGCGCAAGAAGGAAGCGTTGAGGCATCCACGAACGATCCAAATGAGAAACCATATGCATACGTACCGACATACGTACTTAATAAACCGAAATAGTTCGTAGAACAAAGGTCAAATCGTAGTAATCGATTATACTCGGAACGAGTGTCCGTAATCGTTCCGATATCGACTAATATCAAGGTTCGTATAGCTGGTCATAATACTCATTAGTTAGCGGACGAAAACATAATTTAGAGTTACTTATGAAGAACGGACGGAAATAGATCAATTTGAGCCATACCGGGAGTATCAGGGTTTTGTGGGCCCACCTCGGACCCAACCATAGTAAAATACGTAAATTATGGATAATAAACCTTAGGGAGTCGCCCATAACCATCTTAGAGTGTTTCGACTCCATTTATGGAAGTTGCATACTTATAGGTCAATTTAGAGGAAATTGGTTCAATCTTACTGAATGATTTGGCGCTATTTTCAATCTTGGATTGTGAGTCGCGTAAGTGCGATCAAGGCTCGCTTCCAAGCCCGTTACACTCGAACATGCCAAAGAAAAAGGGCAAGGCTTTACATACCTTGGTTGTGCCTTACGCTCCTCAAATCTCAATTCCCGTTTCGTCCAAAACGCAAATGGTCATCTTTACCAAGCTTACTATTCATGCAAGTTAACATTTCAACTTTGGTTAAGTATTTGGCTACCGAAATTTCGGCAAAGACTCTCCCCTATGAATGACACCCCCGAGATTCAACTCGGCTCAAAATAATCAACAACAACCCAACAACAATACCAACAACGATAACAATCACCATGAAACACAACATAACATAAATAGTCTTCTTTCTTCATAAAGCAACAACTTCCAAACTAACTTCACATTTTCAAACTAACATCGATGTTCTCATATTCATTTACTCATTCAAGACCATTCAAATACAATTCGAGAGCATTTCGCATTATTTCACAAATTATACAAAATTCCACCGAAACCATAATTCGTTCAACCCTCCAAATTTCAACATAAATATTCACGACATATTTTTATCTTTTGGATTTCACTTACAACAATCACCATATACATCTTACAACTTCATTTTTCTCAATTACATAATATATAATAAATTCATATACTTTCCGACAACAACATAACAACAACTTTCTTCATGTAAACTTAAGCCATTATTCTTCCATCTACTTCATAAGGCCATAACAACACAATTGACATATCAAACAAAATTAATTCATTTCCATTTCCCTTTCCATACCACACGGCCAACACCTTATTTTTCCAACTTCCATCAATTCATTCTACTTTCATTTTCAACATGAATTCCACCATAACCACAACTAAAATATAACATAAAATTCAACACCAATTCCATGCACCACCATGCACACACACACGGCCATATATATATATACACACACACGGCTTACATGCACACACCACACTTCTATAATCTTCATCTAGTTCTAATCATTCTAACATATATACTCATTCCATAACATAAAAGAATAAAATCCATACCTCTTCCAATCTTTCTCCACTTGCCACTAGAGTTGTCCTCTTGCCAAGATAATTGTACCAAGTTGTAGAGCACCTTGAGCTTGCTACTAATTCAAGGAGAACCAAATTTTTGAGCTAAGATTGAAGGCTTGAAAATTTTCCTTTTCTTTTTCTCCTTCTCTTTCTCTTTGGCCGATTGCCCTTCTTGTTTTGTTCTTGTTTTTTGCTTGATTTTTCTTGAAGTTTCTTAAGGCCTTATATCTCTTAATATAATTAGTCACATGACTAATTGGTGGGCTTGGGCCAAAGCATGTTGGCCGGCCACCCTTACAAATTGGGCCTTAATTTTTCTTATTTTATTTTGAGCCCAATTCATTAAAATCTCGTTTTGTAATTTCCGAAACACATTTCCAAAATTCCAATTTTGCCCTTACGCCTTTTCCAACGTTTCCGCATTCAAGCTTCCATATCCGCCACACACCTACTAAGAAAAATTCAAACATGGCCTCCTTTCTCATAGCGGTTAAACCTTTTCTGGCCGGCGAGGAAGGGGGAGGAATTGAGGTGTATCCTGATGTTGTTACAGGTGTATTATCATTTTCCTCCCACGATGTTTATGCATTGATTGACCCAGGTTCCACTTTATCATGTTACTCCTTTGTTGCTCAAGTAAGTTTGGGATAGAGTCTGATTAAACCTTTTGAGGTGTCTACGCTCCGATCCGTTATAGTTATACCGAGACCGTGTTGTTATAGTTTGTGACCGCCATACCATACAGCGATCTAATTGAGTTAGATATGATTGATTTTAATGTCATTATGGGCATGGACCGGTTAGCTTCTTGTTATGCTAATGTTGATTGTAGAGCAAAGTATGGTTCGATTCCAGCTTTTGCGAATTACCCTGAGTGGATGGCAATGTCGCTTTGCGTAGAGGTAGGTTTATTTCCTACCTTAAGGCAGAAAGAATGATCAGAAAAGGGTATATTTTTCACCTAGTTTGAGTTCACGATGTGCAAGCAGAGTCGCAGACTCTTCAGCCTGTTCCTGTGGTCAATGAGTTCCCGTAAATATTTTACGAGCTTTAGCCGTGCATTCCCCGCAGAGATAGATTGCTTTTGCTATTGACCTATTGCCAGACACTAAGCCAATATCTATCCCTCCTTATAGGATGGCACCTGCAGAGTTGAAAGAGTTGAAGCAATAATTGAAAGATTTGCTCGAGAAGGGCTTTATCAGGCCTAGTACATCACCATGGGAGCGCCTGTTATTTTGGTAGAAAAGAATGCGAATGTGTATTGATTATAGGCAATTGAATAAAGTGACTGTAAAGAATAAGTATCTGCTCCTAAGGATCGATGATTTGTTGGATCAGTTGCAAGGCGCTAAATATTTCTCAAAAATAGACTTGAGATCAGGATATCAATAGGTCAGGGTCAAGGAAAAAGACATTCCAAAGACTAAGATTCAGGACTAGATATGACCACTATGAGTTTCGGGTTATGTCGTTCAGGCTAACTAATGCCCCAGCTGTATTCATGGATTTGATGAATCGTGTATGCAAGCCCTTTCTAGATTTGTTCGTGATTATGTTCATAGATGATACTCTGGTTTATTCGGCATCAGAGGCCAATCATGCAGAATATCATCGAACAGTGCTTGGAATTATTCGAGGTAAAGAGTGGTATGCTAAGTTTTCTAAGTGTGAATTCTGGTTAAGCACTGTGGCTTTTCTGGGTCACATTATTTCGGAGGAAGGCCTTAGAGTGGATGCCCAGAAGATTGAGGCTGTGAAGAATTGGCCAAGGCCCACGCGCCACCGTAGACACGTAGTTTCTTGGCCGCAGGTTATTATAGAAGGATTTTCCTCTCTTCGTGCCCATTGACTAAATTAACCCGAAATCAGCTAAGTTTCAATAGACAGATACTTGTGAGCAAGTAGTTTTCGTACGTTGAAGGATAAAGCTAACTTCAAAGATCGCCTTTTGACTCTTCCAGAGGGAGCAGATGGCTATATGGTATATTGTGATGCTTCAGGTGTTGGATTGGGCTATGTATTGATACAGCATGGTAAGGTTGTAGATTATGCTTCTAGACAGTTGAAGAAGCACGAGAAGAATTATCCAACCCATGATCTTGAGTTAGCGACAGTAATTCATGCCTTGAAGATATAGAGGCACTACTTATAAGGTTTCCATGTTGATATTTATATTGATCATAAGAGTCTCCAGTACATCTTTACGCAGAAGGACTTGAACTTGCGTAAGAGGAGATGGTTGGAGAGGTTAAAAGATTATGATGTGGATATTCTGTATCATCCCGGGAAGGCTAATGTATTAGCCGATGCCCTCAGTCGTATATCTATGGGTAGCTTGTCTCACATGTCACCGAAGAGAAGAGAAATGGTCCGTGAGGTTCATCGATTGGCTAGCCTCAAAGTTCGATAGATAGATTCAGGTGATGCAGGAGTTACTGTTCAAGACATAACGGTATCATCCTTGGTAGTTCAGATAAAGGAGCGTCAGTATGAGGATCCTGTTCTAGTTCATTACCGAGATACAGCCCCTCAGAAAGAAAAGACACCCTTTGTGATCACCGGTGATGGAGTACTCAGGTATCGAGGTAGATTGTGTGTCCCTAGTATTGCAGGACTCCGTCAGTAGATTATGGGAGAGGCACATTACTCCCGCTATTCTGATCATCCAGGCTTAACAAAGATGTACCATGATCTCAAGGAAGTTTATTGGTGGGATGGTATGGAAAGAGATATAGCGGAATTTATCGCTCAGTGTTCAAATTGTCAACAGGTCAAAATAGAGTACCAGAAGCCTGGAGGTCTATTGCAGGCTATGGAGATTCCGACATGAAAATGGGAGGTAATTAATATGGACTTCATTACAGGGTTGCTCCGTACTTAGCGATGTGATTCGATATGGGTCATAGTTGATAGGCTCACAAAGTCAACTCACTTTCTGCCTGTCAGAACTACTTATGCAGCCGAGGATTATGCAAAGTTGTACCTGAAGGAGATTGTACGACTCCATGGTGTTCCTTCAGCCATTATTTCAGATAGGGGGAGCACGCTTCACCGCCAAATTCTGGAAGTCTTTTCAGCGGGGATTGGGGACTCGGCGAGTCTTAGGCACGGCGTTTCACCCCCGCATAGATGAACAAAGCGGGAGCGTACTATACAGAACCTTAAGGATATACTTAGATCTTGTGTACTTAACTTTTCAAGGCGCTTGGGATGATCATTTTCCTCTTATCGAGTTTCTTTCTGTATATAACAAATACCATTTCGCATTCGTATGGCTCCTTACGCCAGGGCCTTATATGGGCGGAGATGTGTCGCCCATAGGGTGATTCGATGTCGGGGAGAATCGGTTACTGTGCCCCGACTTAATTCAAAGAAGCGCTGATAAGGTGAAAGTGATTAGAGAGAGGTTGCCAACGGCCTCGTAGCCGATAGAAATCCTATGCGGATAATCGGCGACGTAAGCTAAAGTTCGAGATGGGCAATTGGGTGTTCCTGAAAGTTTCACCTATGAAGGGAATGATGAGGTTTGGTAAGAAGGGTAAGTTGAGCCCTCGATATATTGGGCCATATAAGATCATTCGTATAGTGGGTACAGTGGCATATGAGCTAGAATTGCCTTCTGAGTTAGCATCGGTACATCTAGCATTTCATGTATCAATGCTTAGTAAGTGTATCGGAGATCCTTCAAGAGTGATACTAGTGAATGACATCCAGGTGACCGAGTAGTTATCATACGAAGAAGTTCTAGTGGCTATATTGGACAGACAGGTCTGTCGGTTGCGGACGAAGGATGTAGCTTCGATTAAATTCTTGTGGAGGAGTACGAATATTAAGGAAGTGACTTGGGAAGTGGAAGAGGCAATAAAGATGGAGTACCCACATTTGTTCCCAGTAGTACAGGAGGTTCAATCTGAGGCATCATCGCCCCTAGGTATTATTTCATTTCAGTAATCGTGATTGGTCGTATGAGGACATAGTATTGTGTATTATAGTATGTGGCCCTGTATGGCATTATTTTGGGTTGTTGCGTGCAGGGTGGATTCGTATAAGTACAGGGGAAACTCTGCCAAAATTTTTATAACCCAGGATTTGTTCGAACATTCGAGGACGAATGTTCCTAAGGGGGAGAGAATGTTACACCTCTCATTTTCGTAGTAGTAGGACCCATGGCTTCCTAGTCGGGTACGCCTTTGGAATAGAGACTGGAACCAGATTTTGGAGGTAGAAAATGTCTTACCCAGCATACAAGGGTACCAACAGATATTCCATGCCATTTATAAGGGACAAAAGTTGAGTGAATCGAATCGACGCGATCTAAACTGAACTAGAAAAATCTGCAGGACACCAGGTCGATGTAGCCATGCATCTGCAGGCGCAGGTTGACGGAGCAAGTCGACTGACCGTCGATATGTCGACGGGCCGTCAACCCACTCATCGAACCGGACGCCGTAGCCGTTTTGGCTTCTAAGTATAAATAGGTGGTCCACGACCTTATTTCATATTTTTCTCCTTTCAAAATCAGAAAAAATCCTAAGATATTCTCTCTCAATGTTTTCCATCATATTAGTGGAGATTTGACAAGACCCGAACCCCGTAAACCTTAGATGGTGAAGAGGAAGGTTGCTTCTAGGGTTTTTTCAAGGTTGCAAAGTTTGGGAGTTGAAGTTGGAGTGATTATTGGGATTTTTGACCCCTCAAGGTATGTAAATTATTTCTACCCTTATATTTAAGTTGAGTATCAAGAGTTTTAGTGATTCTAGGTAAAGAGAGGATAGTTGTGGAAGTGGTAAGTGGATGAAAGACAAGATAGTGACTTAGGGTTATTTTAAGAGGTGATTGGGATGGATTTGAGTATATTTTGATGTATATATGTGTCGTCATTGTGTTGTGGGTATTGTGGTTGATGTTGGACCGAATGGGAAGTTAAAGAGTCATTAAGCTTATAAGAAAAATGTTACCCATGAGTTGTCAAGCTCTAGTCGTGTTTGGAATGATTAGTAAGCGAATTAAATAGCCTAATTAAGCCCTATGTTATTTTAATTGTAGACTTGCAAGTTCAAGAGGTAGAAGTTGGGCGATTGCGTATACTTCAAAGTATATTAAGGCTAACCTTTCCTTCTTTTGGTATGATCCTATGATATGATCCAACAAGCGAGTAAGCGAGATTTCATATTACTCTCACTCTAGAAGTATTAGAGTACTTCTGGCCTTTGATGTTCATGTAACCCATTTATGAGTGACCCTTCTGTTCGTGGGTCCAGTCTTACGTAGCCAGTTCTGTTCATACAGTCATTCATGCATTACATTCATTATATATTTATGTACATTGACCCGTGACTAGAAGGCGTTATATACGCACATATATCAGGCGTTATATACGCATTACTACTATGATGATGATATTGATTTGGCCACAGAGGAGCCAATATGATATGACGAGATGCCATAGAGGCTTACAAGCATTATATACGCACATAAATCAGGCGTTATATACGTACACATATCAGGCGTTATATACGCACACATATAGATGCACGACCGTCATTGATAGGTATGAGCATGCATATTATGTGCCCACAGGCATTGTCAATTACGTACTTATGCGCATCTAGGCACATTTCAGTTCACAAGCACATGCGTCACTATTTCAATATGAGTTCGTATCTTATCCATGATTCAAATGTTTTGGGGGCGTTTGGTGCGCGTCAAACCCCTCAGGGCTCTTGGGGTGGAAAAAATTACCGAGTTTTAGGCATAAAAATATTAATCAAAAAGAACGGACGAGATAACCCTTTTTTCCCCTGCTTTTTAAAGCGGATACCATGCATGGGAACTTTTATTTTCAAAACAACATCCAAAAAAAAAATATATATATATATATATATATAAATTTTAAAAATTTTAAAAAAACCCCCCCATATAGTAGGTGACCGCCCCCCCTTGGCACTGTTATCATCTTTTCCCGGTTTCCGGGGATCCCCGTTCGGGGTGATATCAAAACTATCCACTACTGGTGTACATCTATATGTCGCGACCCCTTAGCACCTGGGGTTTTATGTATTTTTTATATATATATATATATATATATATATATATTTTAAAAATTTAAATCCCAAATAAACGCTACTACTTTATCCCAGTGACGCGGGTAATCCCTTTTTAATGGAACAATCATCATCGCTAATCCACCTTAAGGAACAATTATCAAAGGGGGATAACAACAATAAAAAAATCAGAAAAACAGAAAAAGTCAATGATCTTAAAAGACAAATCAAAGCTTTAAATCTAAAAAAAGGGTCATCATCACCATCATCATAGAAAACATCTATCTTTAGATCATAAGAACTTTTAGAATCAAACTTCTAACTTTTTTGGGGAAAGGGATATTATAAGCATGTATTTTAATAAAAGAGAATCATGCCTTTTGAAAGAAAGGGGATTAGTTTAACATACCTTTTTTCTCCTTAACTATTCAGTTTTCCTCCCAAGCTCATAAATCTACTTCGATAATTTAACTATTGTTAGGCTTTTCAATTCTTTTTTTAAGCCTTCAAATTAAATCCTTTTTGAATCAAAAATTAAAAACCCCCCTTTATATCCCCACCCCAAATCACAATACCAAAACCAATAATAAAAAAAACAACACTAAAAGAAAAAATCATCCCCCAAAAACCCATA
>NW_026722402.1:0-7234 GCF_029784015.1 Lycium ferocissimum | reverse complement strand
ATATGTTCGTACCATGAATACGACGATATGAAATGTTAAGCTAATTTTGGATAATGACTATTTTAAAGGTTTCAAAGTATATGAAATGATATGTCATGACCCCGTTTTATGTTTTCCCGTGATGTTATCCTTGATTGATAGTCTCGCCTTATAATTGTTCCTTCAAGGCGAGGGCAGTATGATCCCGATTATTCATAATGTAATCGGAGGTTACGGGACTTACGTCACTCCGATAGAGTTGTATTTTTCATTTGGGCTCTCATGCATGCTTTATTTTTACATATGATTTATTTTATGACACCGTCTTGCCGTCCGACAGGCGGCCGGCGTACACACCACCGTAGTGGGCAGATTATACCCCGGACGCGGGAGGCCTGGACGCAGGCTTATACACCGTTCCTATATGGACGGCGTTTATACACCGATCCCTCGGGGGTCGGGCAAGTTTACATTTACGGATATTTACTTGTTCTTTTTCAGCATGCATGCGTAGACCGCCCCAAGCGGGCATTGATGTGATTACCCTTATTCCATGGTCCACTCGAAAGCGTTACCTATATGGTCGGGCGCAGTCCACCGCACTCGTATGGTCGGGCATGTTATAGCCCATATTTCGTACGTTCGGATAATTCGAGATAGTTGCAACAAGTTAAGGGCAAAGCTATATGCGATCTTGTTTAATACAAGTTGTTCATGAGTATTAATTGTGAATGTTATTAGTGCGGAAATATTGAGAAAGGTTAATGGTAAACATGGAAATTCACAAAAGAGTTTATGGTAATATTGTGGAAAGGCTAGGGTAAAAATGAGAATTTCACAAAAATTTCTGAAGATTCTTAAAGGGCTTGGTCATGTAGTACCTAAGTATATGCCCACAATTTTCATGGGGACTAATTGTATATATGTATAAGTGTGTGGCTAAAGTTTTCATAAGAAGACAATTAGTCTTCTTTTGACCACTTTAGAAAAATTCAAGAAAAAGGAAGAAATTTCTAGAAAAAAAATGATTAAGAAAGAGGGCATGTGCCCCTCACATGCTTGAGAAATATATATATATAAGCTCATCCTTTAATTCAAGACAAGCAAGAACAAAAAGAGAAGGAGAAAAACTTTTAAGGCCTATTCGGCCATAACCTTGCAAATTTGAAGTCCAAGAATCTTGATCAAAATTATTTCTTTTTAGCAAACCCACTAAATGAAGGGTCCTTAGTAAGGTGAAGTGATTTTTAGAGCAAGGACAACACATATTCTTGCAAGTTGGAAGTTCTAGCTAAGTGGAAAGTCAAGAGAGAAAGGTAAGAATTCATTCCCTTTTATATGTTATGGATGTTTGTGCATGTTGTAGTGTATGAAAATGAGTGAAATTCATGGAGAATATGGATATAGGGTGTGGTCGTGAGTTGTATATTGTGTGTATGGCCGTGTATATTGTTGTATTGTGAAGGAATGGTGACAAAGTTTTACTTAGTATTTTGGTTGTTGTGTTATGGATTTTATGTTGCTAGTAAAAGCTTAATGAGCTTAATGAAATTGTAGTAGTTGGAGACTTGTTTTTAGAAGTTTATGTAAATTGAATGTAATGTTCTTGCATGCATGGAAGATAATGTTGCTAGTGTGGTGTTGTTAATATGATGTTGTTAGTGTGGTTCTTATATTTGTAAGAATAAATTCACCAATGTATGGATTGTTGATATAACTCATAAATACGGAAGGAAGTAATGCGTTGTTGACTTTGGTGGTGTTGTGAGATTTCGGGTGGAAGTATGTATTAATTGGGTTGCTCAAATATTTTGGTGAATTGAATTGAATTGAATTGAATATTGAAGTGTTGCTAGAATAATTGCTAGCATTGTTATTGGTTTGGCCGAGTTCCATTCTCGGGATTGTTGTTGATTAAAATTGGCCGAGTTAGATTCTCGGGGACGGTGTAATTACAGAGACAGCGCCGAAATTTCAGACTATAAGTAAATGTGTTTGAAGGATCGAGACAAGTATAGGGTGATGAATCTAATGATTTCGTCAATTTTCTTGAATGTAGACCAACAAGTTTGGACGGATAAGCGTAGCTAGTAAGGCGCGGCACGGTATGTGAGGCTCGACTCTCTTTTCTTCCAAAGGCACGATCCCCACGTTATATTGTCTCAAATGTTTTTATATCTTCCTTGCTTGCAAAAGTTAGAAATCTATGACTCCAAGGTATAAGCCTTTTCCTAATAAGTTCATAGTTGTTTTTCAAAATGACCATATTTTTCAAAAAAAAAAAAAACAAAGTTTTAAGAGGTTGAAAACTTTTATGACTAAAACGACGAATATGATTTTATATTGACAACGGTGATGTCAAATATAAGGAAATGTCCGTGATGAATATGTTGAGGATATGTTCCTACCATGAATATGACAATGTGAAAATGTTAAGCTATTTCTTGACTTCTCAACTCTACTTATGGGTAATGACTATTTTAAAGATTCCAAGTATATGAAACGATGCCTTACGATCCTATTCCATGTTTTTCTTTTATGATGTTACTCTCCATTGTTAGTCTCGCCTTATATTAATTGTCCCTTCAAGGTGAGGCACGACGCCCATGGCTATTCCATAACATCATCGGAGGTTACCGACCTTACGTCACTCCGATAGATACCTGACTTTCTTTGGGCTCTCCTG
The DNA here is from genome assembly GCF_029784015.1 of Lycium ferocissimum. Taxonomy (NCBI): domain Eukaryota; kingdom Viridiplantae; phylum Streptophyta; class Magnoliopsida; order Solanales; family Solanaceae; genus Lycium; species Lycium ferocissimum. Next base: position 4,569 of record NW_026722402.1, on the reverse strand, counting down.
TATGCTTATATGATATATGTATATGACATATGTATATGTATATGGGGAAAGTTGGGAAAGAGGGAAGGGCGTATAGACGCATAGCCACCCGATCGGTTGGAGTGTAATATATGATACCATCCCGGACGCGGGATGCCCGGACGCGGGATATGTGGGTAAATGGATCGGGCCGAACGTTCCTCGGCATTATATATATATATATGGATCGGGCTGCACGTTCCGCAGCGATATGATATACGGACCGGGCTGCACGTTCCGCAGCACTAAGCATGCATGGTATTCGCCAAAAAGGACACTCATATGTACAGGTTGCTCTCCTATATCATGATATGCTCTATATTTCTTTTATGTCGCTAATTATGTTATGTATCTCTCGTATAATATTGTACATGCCTTACATACTCAGTACATTACTCGTACTGACGTCCCTTCTTGCGGACGCTGCGTTTCATGCCGCGCAGGTACACCCAGATGAGTAGAAGCCATTACAGAAGACGTTCCAGTGATTTGGTAGACTCCATGGGTACCAATGGAGTCTTTGCCGAGTCGATTATATGTCTTTGTGCAGTCTGTTCGAAGTTAGAGACTTTGCAGACAGAGTCGTGGGTCTAGAGTGTCAGTTTTGAAAATGGCTCCACTAGCCGATGTGCTTTTATTGTACATTATGTTACAGTCCTTACGCTTACAGATTGTGTTTAATTTGAGAAACGACAAAAAGATTTTGGAAGTTTTACCATGTATTTTATTTTTGATTGATCTAAGAATCCAAAGAAAGTATGTATGTAATAAGAGTCAGCGGGTTCGCTCGGCTCCAAATATGGGGTCGGGTGCCCATCACACCCTAGTAAGATCTGGGTGTGACAGGGCAGTTATCACCGCGCCTACACGGTCGGGCAGTTTGCTTGCAGTATCTATATAGTACTCCAAAAGGTAAAGTTAACGTGCCAATATATATCGTGATAGACAAACGAGTTACGGGTTATATCACTCTCTTATGTTGTGTTTTATGTTCTCTATTATGATTTCGTGATATTACTCATGCCTTACATACTCGACATTACCCGAACCGCGCCTTTGTGTGGTATTGCGTTTCATGCCGCGCGGTACCCTCGAACAAGTAAGAGCTATTGCGTAAGACGTTCCGGCGGAGTTGGTGAGCTTCCATTTGTACACAGAGTGCTACCGAGTCGAGATTATATGTCTTTGTGCGGTTGTTCGAAGTTGGAGACTTTGCGGCATGAGTCGTGGGTTTATTGTGTCGATTTGAAAATGGTTCCACGAGCCGATGTGTTTTTATTATACATTATGTTACGAGCCCTTATGTTTGCGGTGTGTTTAATTGGAAACGACAAAAGATTTTGAAAGTTTTACTATGTATTTTATTTTTGTTTAATCTAAGAATCCAAAGAAAGTATGTATGTAATAAGAGTCAGCGGGTTCGCTCGGCTCCGAATATGGGGTCGGGTGCCCATCACACCCTAGTAGGACCGGGGTGTGACAAAGTGGTATCAGAGCAGGTCGGTCTAAGGGTTGTCTGCAAAGTCGTGTCCGAGAACTCGTTTATGGGTGTGAAGCCGGCCACATTTATAAACGGGGAGGGCTGCGGGGCATTTAGGAAATGTTGACTTTCTTTCTGTCCTGTGATCGTGCGATAGAGCCAAGTCATAAGAAATAAGATTTTCCTATTTAAGCCAGACGTACGATAGAAGAAAGCGAGTGACGCTATGGAAGGCCATAGAGGTAAGTCCTAACGTAATTGTTCTGTCGCCTGAAATTGGAAGCACTGAATGACTGGAATGTGTCATAAGGCCGTATGTTCTGCGAGGTGTTATCAATATTTATGACGAACAGATTTTGAATATTAGTCATGGTAAAGGAGGTCCTTGTTACATTCCGTATTTTGTACCCTCGGGTAAGTCAAGGCAAGTGACACAAGTTGCTTATGGAAAATTTTAAAGTGGGAATATTAAGAAAGGCCAGGGGTAAAAAGGTAAATTCGCAAAATGACTCATGGAAATATGGAGAAAGGTTAGGGGCAAATTTGGAACAAAGGGAAATGATTTTCCTGAATTGTAGGAAATTTGCTAGAATTTTCAAGAAAAGGGGCCACTTGGCCGTGGAACCCCCTTTCAAAACTTGGCCAAATGAAATCAAGCCAAGCTAGGGGCAATATGTTTAATTACTATTGGAAGGGACTAAGTATATATATATGTGGAGAGATGATTTATTCATCTTATTTCCCCTAGAATTTTCAAGAGTTAGAAAGCAAGAAAGAAAGAGGAGAAAAAAGCTTGGCCATTCGGCCTTGGAAAAAAAAAAACCGAGAGAAAAAAAAAAGAAGAGAATTCTCAACTTGTTCTTCATAGCCAAACAATCCCTTGAAGAGTTCTTAGTAAGGTGAAGTGATTTGTGGAGCAAGAAGAACTCATATCTTTACAAGTTGGCAATTTGAGTCAAGTGAAGAAGTGAGGAAAAAGGTAAGGTTTAACTCTCTTCTTATGTGTTATGGATGTTTGAGTATGTTGTGTATGAAAATGGATGAGATTCATGTGTTATGGGAGTGTGTGTGGTGCCGTGAGTGTGTGTATGTGTTGTATGTGTTATGTTGTATTGTGTTGTGTTGTGTGTTGGTTGTTGTTGTAATGTATGGAAAATATAGAAATTCATGAAAAATATGCATATGGGGTGTGTTGGCCGAATGGTATGGATTATGGAAGGGGGTGGTGAATTGATTTTATTTAGAATGACAATTGTTGTTGTGGTAGTTTCTATGATGTAAGAATACGGATTTGATGGTTTGGAGGAGTGAAAAATTTGGTTGTTGGGATTGAAGTTGAAAGAAGCAAATATGTTGTTGTTTCATGAAAATTAGAAGGTTATGAGTAAGTAGTATGTTAATGGTATTATTGGAATATCATGTGAATTCAATTGTATTGAGTTATATTGAATCGTATGGAATTGTATTGCATTGCTTTGAATTAAATATAAGTGGCTTGTTGGTATTGTTGGTTGACGATTTGGCGAGTTTCATTCTCGGATTTGTTGAGTGGTAATATGGCCGAGTCGAATTCTCGGGATGTTATATGTATAGAGGAGATGCTGCCCAAATTTTGTTTATAGGCAAGTATTGGTTGAGATTAACAATTGGTAATTGTGACCAAATTGTAGATTTGGCTAACTTGGAGCTTGAGTTTGGAGACGTGTGCAAAAGCGGAAAAGGTATGTGACGTCCACCTCTCCTTCCCTTGGCATGTCCTAGTTATTCTAAGTCGAAATCCGACCCTCGGGAAAAGTCCTACCCCTCGGAAACGACACCTAAATTTGTTCCTTTTTTATTCAATAGAATTGAATCCATAACTTGTCTTTGGAAGGTAAAGTAATGTTCAAACGTCCGAAACCTTTGTAAATAAAATCGAATGCCTTGAAATATTCGTGGATGACCCAATGGGACATGATGACCGTGTTTTTATGTTCGTTACTCGAGTCTCGATGTACGTATATCGGTTTCCATTACTTCTTTCATAGCTTTATAATCTTGTTTTATGTTTTCTCGTGGTGTTGCTATCCATTGATGGTCTCGCCTTATAATGATTGTTCCTTCAAGGTGAGACGGAGCGACCGTGGTTATTCCATAAGGTAATCGGGGGCTACCGACCTTACGTCCCTCCGATAGACACATGACTTTCTTTGGGTTCTCATGCATGCTGCTTATATGATATGTATAAGATATGTACATGGAAATGGGGAAATTTGGGGAAGGGACACATGTTGCGCTATAGACGCATTGCCACCTGGTCAGCTGGTGTAATTCCATCCCGGACGCGGGATGCCCGGACGCGGGACATATGTGGGCGAGCCGACGTACTTCGGCGCTATGACTTGTTCTATTTTCACATGTATATGACAAGAAATGTTTTGAAAAATATATATAATAAGCAAGCATGACATCCGCTCGAGAGGCACTACAGTGCACAGACATTATCCTTTTACATCGTTATATGATCTTGGGTCCACATGTTGTTATTGCTCATATGTTACATGCTTCATTGTATTATTTTCATGGCTTACATACTCGGCACATCGCTCGCATCGACCCTCTTCTTCGGGGCGCGTCGCATGCCACGCAGGTAGACAAAGTTGTGGGTTCGACTCTGGAGCTTTTCCAAATGTAGCATCGAGAGGCGCTCCAGCTTGTTCCGGAGCTTCTGTTTTGGGTACTATTTTTGTATATATATATATGTAGACACAGCAAAGTCAGCTACTTGTTTACATGTATGCTATTAACGATAGTGGTTAGAAAAAAAATGCTAGTGTTCATACGGCCCCCTTAGTGATAAGAATAAGACGTACGATACGGGGGTGCAGAATTGCATAAGTATCGGGTACTGCCGCGGCCCCTAGTTGGGTCGTGACGAAGTGGTATCGGAAAGTGGCGGTCCTAGGTTTGTCTCACGAGCGTGTCCAGTAGAGTCCTGTTTATGGGTGTGTGGCACACTTATAAACAGGAGGCCGCAGGGCATTTACGAAATATGACCTTTCTTTTTCCAAATCGTGGAAGGACTTTTTCAT
>NW_026722401.1:0-6605 GCF_029784015.1 Lycium ferocissimum | reverse complement strand
AAAATAAATTTGGAACCCCGAGGGCCCCAAGCTTTTTTAGTTTATTTCAAAAACCTAAACCTCTTGAGAAAATAACCTTCTCCGTTTCCCTCACCGGGAAAAAGCTCCGCAATTCAAACCCGTGGACCCGGCAAACTCCCTCAACCCAAAACAACAGGCACCTCTCCACTATGAACCACAACTCATGCTTCTTCTCATTCTTTATACTTGACGAAGAAGAAGAGAATGAACAAATCTAATGAATCCATTCCATAAAGTTGACAATGACATGAAGTGGCCAAACAAGAAAGAACCAAAATATTTCAAAGTTTTCGAGCTTTAATAATTTCTAGCAATTCGAGAAAAACTCGGTATCCTAGACCCATCGAGATCTTGCTGGGAGGTAGCACGCAAATTTAGCCCTCCATGTGGTCACCATAATTTGCAAGGTCTATGGTTATCTCACGCATTGTTTTCTTTTTGTACTTCTTCTCCTCGTTCTTGTTCTTCATCCTTTTCTTCTCTTAATCTTGTCTTTCATCCTTTTCTTCCTCTTCTTGTTCTTGTTCATCATCATCATCATCATCATCATCATCTTCTTCCTCCTTTTCTTCTTTTTTCTTTTTCTTCTTCCTCCTCCTCTTCTTTCTCGTCTTCTTCCTCCTCCTCCTCCTCCTCGTCGTTCTTCTTCTCATCATCATCATCATCATCTTCTTCTTCTTCCTCTTCATCATCATCATTTTTTTCTTTTTTGTTCTTCAACATCATCATCATAGTCATTTTTTGCTTCTTCTTCAACATCATAATCAACAGCTTTCTTCTTTCCGAATATCACCATTCTTTTTTCGTTTTTCTTACCGTTTATTAGAATTTTTTTTGTTTATTCATGTAATTACGTTGGAAGACAAAATCTTCTTTCTTCTTCCTCGTCCATTCTTCTTATTCTTCTTCTTCTTCTTCTTCTTCTTCATCTTCTCCTTCTCCTTCTTCTTTCTTCTCCTTCCCCTTCTTCTGCTTCTCCTCCTCCTCCTCCTTCTCCTTCTCCTCCTCCTCTTCTTCTTCATCATTTCTCTTCGTCCTACTCCTCCTCTTCTTCTTCTTCTTCTACCTCTCTCCTCCTCTTGTTCTTCTTCTCTCTTCTTCATCATCATCATCTTTCTATTCCTCTTCATTATCATCATTTTTTTTTTCTTCTTCTTCTTCTCTCTTCTTCTTCTTCTTTTTCTTCTTCAACATCATCATCATTATTTTTTTTTCTTCTTCTTCAACATTATCATCAATGCTTTCTTCTTCCAACATCACCATTCTTTTCTTTTTCTACTAATTTATTAGAATACTTTTTTGTTTATTCATGTAATTGCGCATCACAAAGTCTTCATCTTCTTCCTCCTCCACTCTCAACCTTTTCCGAACTTGATTATTTCTAGCGGAGTCGTAACAACCCGTTTGGTCGTTATAGCTCTTTTGGCACTTTCGCCACTTTTCGAGTATTAATTGACTCACTTTTGACCCGATGTTGACTTTTGAGCAAACACTTTTTCGACCTCGTCAACTCCGATAGATACCAGAGGGTTGTTTAGTCTCGTATGTATGGTCGGGTTTGGTTCCCAATGCATTTCGGTGCATTGAGACTTTGACGGGAAATTAAAAGTGGGCATCGGTGGTTAATTTTGGCCAACGAGATTCCGTTGGAAATTTTGAGACCATGCTCGGGTTCGGGCAGCCGTATTTTTGTACGTGGTTTTGGCGGTCGGTCGCGATGTAGATGGCTCGGAATAACTCGCATTTTTGATTGAAAGTTAGAAATTTACGGGAACCGGTGTCTGCGTCCACAATGGCGCACTGCAGCCGCTTACGGCACCGCAGGAGGGGCGTGATGACCGGGGCGGTCGCGAGTGATTTAGGCGGCACCGCCGCAGCTCGTATCCGCCCGCCGAGGGAACCGCCAGAAGGCATTCCTCCGCCGTCGCGGTCACGGGGCAAGTGACATTTCATTAAATGTCTTAAATAAGTCTTAGACCCTCATTATTTCTTATCTTGGATATTGGAGCTTAGAGAAACTCGTTCTTAGAGACAAATCGAGGAGATTCTTGGAGGTAAAACTTTGTCCAATCCTTTACTCTTCCTTAATCACAATCATCTTAGAATTTTCCCTTCCCTTTTTACAATCCCTTAGAGTTGAATTCTTATGTTGGGTTTTCAGAGTTCTTCCCGTGGTCCTATATGATAAATTGACGACATTGATGATAGAACTTGATGAATCTGCTTAGTAACCATATATATCTTTCACTTTTAATGTTGAATTTACTCGAGAATTAGGTTCATACCCAATTTGGGGTTTTTTACTAAAAATCAGATTTGGGGATAATTCTTGGAGCTAAATCAATAATTAATGATTGGGTTATGATTACCTAGGATTCAATTTGGTATTTTATCCGTGAATTTTCCGTTTTTGCCCTCGCGGGCCCGTTTTTCCACCCTGTGGTTAAATGAACCTAATTGATATCATAGATATTGTACTGTCATTCATGATTTCAATTTAATTCGATTATGCTTAGACTACTTTGGTTCGAGCTTTTGCAGTTAAGTGGCAAGGCGACAGAGTGACTTATCAAAGTCACAATCCCAAAAATTTGGTTTGGGTTTCCCCCGGTGACTTAGTATGGAATCACATATTTAGATTATGTTGAGACAAAAAACCCCGGGTGAAGTGGGATGGATTTTGCCTTAGGTGGGCCCGAGGTATTGGGCCCCCCCTTTAAAGTGTTTTTTGTTAATTGTGTTTGATTCATGCATATTGGGATAAAATGTCTCGGGCCCCACGGAAAGGGTTTGAATACCGTTTTATTTGTTTTTAATATTATTGGTTCCCCACTATTTCGAGATTATGAAAATTTTTTGGCGATCCGGGGGTACGTTTTAATGGCCACCCCCCCGGGTTGGGGTAGGAGCATTTTGGCGAGTGAGGATTGTGATTTTGAACTTGCTTGTGATGACAACATAGCTTTGACCATTTCTTAAATTATTTGCAGGCCGATATTCGGGAGATGTATCGGATAAAAACCATTTTTTAAAGACTCGTTTTATTTGAGTGATTTTAAAAGGCCGAGCCCGAAATCATTCAATTGTTATTTTTTGAAATACACTTGATAAACTCTTTTACTTGATATGGGGGGGCCCGGGGCCCGGGGTTAAATTTTGGGGAACGTTGAAAAAACCCAATTTTTGGGACAACCCTTTTGAGGGCTGGGTGGGGGTTTCGATGAAAAGGGGCATCTTTTTGGGCCGGGGTTCTGGGGTTTTTCCCGAACGATTATAGTGCAGGGCCCCCGGGGGCCCCCTAGGGGGGCCCGGGAGACCCCCCGGGAGCAATTAGCGGGTCCCATCTATTATTTGAAAAAGATTGGGACGGGGGCACACCGCGAGCCCCCGGGTGCCCCGGAAAACATTATTTTCATCCGAGTGCAGTGTACCCTCTTTTGCATAGCGGGGGAGGTATCACTTCTACCTCTTGCAATTTTAAGGAGAGTCGTAGACGTTTTGGACGAGTGGTGATGATGGAGGAGATTCTAGGGGATTGTTTTCGGACAGATATACTCACACTTATTATATTGGGGTTAGATACTTAAAAGGGTTTTGACGAACTCGTACGTTTAAAGTGTTTATGCGTGATGGTTTATTTGTTTATCACATTATTTTAAAAGTGTTAACTGTTTATGACTGACCCTACCGATCTTGTTTGTCCCCCGCCCTTTTCGTTTTTTTAGAACCCGGTACCCCGGTTTCTATTTCCCCCCCGACTCGGGCGTCGACCCCTACCTACTTGAGCTGAGCAGGGTGTCCCGACCTGACCTTCTATTTCTTATGTCTTACTTTTTTTTCAAACTATTAAACTTTTTTGATTATTATTCGACCTTAGCATTCAATTTTGATTTTGTAGACCGGCAACTGGGTTTTTTATTTTTTTATCTTATTATATTATATTATATTCGGGACATCATTTTTCTTCTTCCGTATTATTATAGATTTAACGGAGTTGGGTTCCCAGGGGGGAAAGGTTTGGGGCCCTAGACCAGGTAAAGGGTCGGGCAAGTGGATCGAGCCCAGGGTTCCCCCAATAAAGACGTTCAGTGTTTTCTCAGGGCCCCCCCAAGAGCTCCGTACATTCAGGTAAGGAATTTAGGGAAAACTCATCTTCCCTCGTCTACTTTATTCAAATGGGGATCCCAAAAGACTAAAAGGGATCCGACTTTTTTCTCTTCCCCGCGAGTAGAATTTAACACGCCGACGGGGGCGAGCACCAAAGGGGACCTCCTCCGGGGCGACGACGAGGAGCCCCTGAGTTCATCGATCACGCACGAGCCACTTCGGGGGATCACCGAACCGGAGTTAGGATGTTACCCCATTGGGGGGCGCGGGTCGGGGAGACTACCTTACTGGGAGCCGGGGGGCGCGCGCCCCTTTCAGGCCCGGGGGGTTTTCCCCGGGGAACGTGCCACATTCTGGGGGGGGACGGCCGCGGGGCCCCCCGCCACGCGAGGGGAGCCGGGCCCCCCCACGCGCATCCCTTTTCCTACGGCCCCACTCCCCCCCCCCGATTCCCACGGGCGTAGGATTCGGTGGTTCTTAGCGGTTGGTGGTCCCCCCAGAACCTGGTCCGGGGAGGGAAAGGGGAAAGTTTGTTTTCGGGGTAAAAGGGGGGGCCAGGCCGGGAAAAACCCCCGAGGGGGTCCCCGATGCGGTTTTTGCATCTTCATTCGGGGGTAAATTTCCGTTATTTGATCCCGTCCACTTATTCGTATGTATCCCCATTTCAGCCGTGGTGGGGTTTACCCCCCGAAGAAATTTTTCCTTTTTGTGTCTACCCGCCGAGATTTTTGGTTGTTTTATCGAGTCCGCTTGTTTTGTTACTTTTTGGGGGACACCCGGGGTTTTAAAATTTTTTATAGGTGGACTTTGATTTAATTTGGGATGTCCCGGTTTTTCCCTTTTCCCAATTGGACCCCCGCCAAGATAGTCACAACCTGCGGGATCCCTAGGCTGGGGAGGGACTCCAGTCCCGCTCCGAAAAAATTATTTCCCTTTCCTTTTTGGGTAAAAATTAGAAGTAAGGGGTGAGCGATTCGCGTTCGGATACGATGATCTCCCCCCGAGTCTATTCCGGAGCGGTTTGCGGAGGATTTCCCTTAGATTTTGGGGAGCCACCCGATCGGATATTTTGGTTCTATCGACGGGACCCCTATCCTTTTCCATCCCCCACATCACCGTAGAGGAGGGGAAAGGGAAAAACCCGGGATTTATAGCGGGTTCATTGACGGAGCCCCCCGGGGTGCTCTAGGATTTTAAAAAAAAAGGGGCCCCGAGGATGCGGGTTACCCCCGTGAACAAGGGCCTATCCCGCAATTGCCCATGCCTCGATTGATGATCTATTTAAGCCCTTTGGGTTTCGGGGTTTTCTAAGTTGATTTTCATTTACCATTAGTTAAGAAAAGGGTGGGGGATATTCATGTTTTCGAAAGAAGGGCCCCCGAGTTTCTAGTAATGTCTTTCGGCTTACCTGTACCTTTATTTATGACCTTATGAAGGTATTTGGCGTTTCCCGATTCTTTTGGATTGGTTTTTTGATGACATTTGGGCTATTCCGGAGTGAGCGTAGAAAACCCTTTCGTCCGTCCTTGGTAAAAACATAGCCCATTTCCAAATTTTCTAAGTTGAGCGGTTGGGGGCTGGTATTTGGGGGGTGGATCCAAAGAGGGAATTTGGGACCCACGAAGAGAGGGGAGAGGGTGAGCGAGGCCCCTACCTTACCCAGATTGGGGTTTGGGTTTGGGCCCCCATTACCACCTTTTTAAGGGATTTCCCTTGCTTATCCCCGCCGTTGATCGGGGACGTTCCCTTCCTGGACGGGGGATTTGGGGAGGCCAAAAACTCGCTTTGCACGGCCCCGATCCCCCTTTGGGGCCCCGATCTATAGGGTTTGGGGGGGTGAAGCAGGGGAGGTGAATGTCCCCCCCAAATTTCGATGGGGAGAGGGCACCCCACCCTTATTTGGGAAAGGAACCGCCCATTTGTGATTCATTCATCTATCTTTAAAACAAAATAAGCTAAGTAACCTTTAAAAAAAAAAAATTTTCGTCTTTTTTTAAATCTAAAAACGACAATGTATAAAAAATAACATAATCATAAGATACACCCCCTTAGGACGTTACAAGACGATAGTTAATACGTGACTCGTTCGCAAAGCCTAACATAACTCAAGATGCCAAAAACGATACTCGACCCGGAAAAAAAGGGAAAAAAAACCGGGCCCAAACCACCGGGGAAAATTTCTACTAATATCCCTCTACGTACACCCCGGGGGATGAAACGGGCCCCCCAAGGGGAGTCCCAAATTTCCAGAGTAAAAAGAAAACGAAACAGATCATCTTAAAATGGGATATGAAAATCATGGTTCCCCAAAAATAAATCATGCGTATCAATATCATATCCGGCCCAATGGGGGAGGGCTAAGTAAATAATCATCATGAACATATGCAGTATAACGTGCCCCCCCCAGTGAGGGGCTCAAATAAAATCATCATCAGTACAAGAACGGCCCGCCCCCAGGAGGGACGCGTGAATAAAAC
>NW_026722400.1:0-9013 GCF_029784015.1 Lycium ferocissimum | reverse complement strand
GGAGATCGAAGTATGTTAAGGCTAATCCTTCCTTGTTTTGGCATGATCAAAGTAACGAAACGTAAATATGTAAAGAGGGATCAACACAAGTATATCATGGACATCTCAAAAACTCACTCAAATACTAACATGAATCATTCTTTCACAATTCGTATAAATCACGGAGTGATGAGGTAAACAATATCAAATAATTACAAAATTGCAAGTATTCATTAATCATGGCTCTCATGGGCCGGATAAAATACGCAATAGTGCCAAACCAATGGATTTAGCACCACAACTATGGCCGAAGGACCTACTATGAATGTAACGACCCATTTGTTCGTTATAGCTATTTCGCCATTTTCGCCCGTTCCCGAGCATTGATTAGCTCACTTTTGACTCGAGGGGACCACAGATATGCTTCCCGGGGTGCCTAGACCTAATTCGGGCAACTTAGGTCAAAATATAGGCTTAAAGTAAAAAATGGATGACCCAAAGTTGACTTTTGGGGAAACGAACCTTTTTTGGAATTTCGTTGATTCCGTGAGGTTCGAATGGTTGTTTAAAACTTGTGTGTGCGTTTGGTTTGGTTCCCAATGTACTTGGGTGCATTTCGGGACTTGGGATGGAAATTTGGAATTAAGGCATCGGGGGTTCACTCGGTTAACGAGACCTACGTTGGAAACTTCAAGGTGACAGGCACGTTCGTAGTGCATTTTTATGTGGGACTATATGTCTGGTATGTGAGCAGATGTCCTTGGGATTAGTCAAAAAATCAGAGCAAAAGGAAATCTTGTATTAAGTTTCTGGTGTCTGGTGCCCGCTTTAGTGACGCCGCTAAAGCGGTAGCCCTGCCGCTGGAGCTGTATATGACTGTTAGTCATTATCAATGAAGAGGGTAGGTGGTCGCTGGGACGGCACCGCTGGTGCAGTCCAAGTACCGCTTCAGCGGGTGACGGGCAGTTAATAACATTAAGGAAGTGTTAACAAGCCCTAGACCCTCATTTTACCCCCATTTCGATATTTGAGCTTGAAGAAACTGCTTTTAAAGATATTTGGAGGAAAATCTTGGAGGTAATTCCTACTCACTTCTTCATTCTTCCTTTAAACCATAATCATGTTAAGATTCCCCCTTCCCCCTTAGTGAAACCAAGGTGGTAAGAGTTGAAAGAGGGTTGGAAGAACATTGTTCCTAGGATTATTAATTAAAAAATTGGTGATGTTTTGTTAGATATTGAATAATCTAGGCTCATTAATCATAGATCTTCCACTTTTAAAGTTGAATTTCAGATTTGGAGATTTAGGGTTTATACCAATTTGTGGGTTTTGCATGAAATCTAATCTAGGCTAATTATCGTGAGCTAAATCAGCAATTAAGGTTGGGATTATGATTGCCTAATGCCTAATTTGGTATTTTGCCGCCGAATTTCCTGTTTTTTTGCCCTTTAGGGCCCGTTTCCCCAATTTCTAGGTTAAAATGACCTAGTTGATATCGTAGCAATATTAGTATCATTCTTCATGATTTCTAATATAGAATTCGATATGCTTAGACTACTTTGGTTATGAGTCAGGAGAAGGGCAAGGCAAAAGAGTAAGTTGTCGTGTGTCATGGCTCTACAGTCCGGTAGGTTATGGTTTACCTTTAAGACTTCAGAATGAATCACATATTTATATTATAAGGTCGGAGACACATGAACCTTCGCATGTACTTGGGATGGATATTGCCTTAGGTTGGGCCCCGATGTGTGTGTTGGGACTTAGCCACCACGCGTTACATGCGTGCTTCGATTGTTAAATTGTGTTGACTTGATGCCACTAGAGTTGGTAATTATCGACTTTTGTCTTGTCGTCTTGATTTGATAGAATTGACATACCCGTGATTGGTATTTGTACTTAGATATGTTGTTGGCGTATGCATCTACCGTTGGTACTTGACTTATTGATACGTGTCGACATACCCAACGTTGGTATCATGGACGTGATACTTGTCTGCGTACCCTATCGTGGTACTTGTGATATTGAACTTGATCGATTTACATATGCATTGCACGCATTCTCTCATATTCATGCATGGCCGATACCCGGTGATGATCCGGTATCGTTGATTGAGCGAAACTGATATTTGATAAACTCTTTTACTTGAGTGATTGTAAAAAGGCCGATGTCCGAAGATCCATTCCGGAATCGTTGATTATATGAAACTGATATTTTGATGAACTATTTTACTTGAGTGATTGTGAGAAGGCCGATGTCCGAGGTTCAATTCCGAAATCGTTGATTGTGTAAAACTGATATTTGACAGACTTTTTTACTTGAGTGACTCTGAGATGGCCGATGTACGATGAGCTATTCCGGCATCATTTTTGCATGGCCTATTATGATATTATTCCGGAATCGTTGTAAGTGCATGGACTCCGCAGGTGCCCCAGAGTGGCGCCGGTGAGACTCTCACTGTGTGGTAATTAGGTCCCGCTTGTCCCGTTAGCAAGATCCGGATGGTGGCACTTAGACTTCGCGAGTCACACTGGGTTGTGCTACCGAGACGTCGATATTTTCTTCCGGAGTACATGTGTACGCCTCATTTGCATGGCATGGCATTGCATTCATATCATTATTGCACTGCATTGCATTATGACTTGATTGAGATTGTTACACCTCGCATTTTTGCACATTTGGATAGTCCGAGTTAATGAACGTTATGACAAGGCTAGTTTTCGTTTTGTTGAATGCGCGAGTCGCTTATAAATATTATTGTTATGGAAATTTAAGGGCAAACTTGGAATTGGAAACTTTTATGCATGACTTGTTGAAGAAAATTCAAGGTGGGACTATGGCCCACATGATGCAACTACATGTGATTAAAAAGATGACAAAATGAGCAAAATTCATCTTTTGTGACTTAAGGAAAATTCAAGAAGTTTGAAGAAAAAAATTGAGGGAAAGAAAAAGAGAAAATCTAGAAGAATTTGGAAAAAAATTGCACATGATCAGCCGACATTTATATATTATTGTATATATATGTGTAATTAAAGACCAAGCAAGACATGTCTTTTCATTTTCCACTCTAGAAAAAAATTCAAGAAACAAGAAAGGAGAAAAAGAAGGAGAAAAACGGCCAAGAGAGGGGCTGGCCGAACCAGCCCCCCCCCCCCCTAAGTTGTTCATGGAAATTATTTTCCTCTTGTTTCCCTACTAATTGGAAGGTTCTTTACGACATGGAATGGTTGTTGGAAGAAGAAAACCATTTGTCTTGTAAAATCCAATCCTCTAGCCGATGAGAAGATTGAATGGAAAAGGTAAGATCCACCTTATTTTCATGTTATACATGGTTTGTGGATGTTGTGAAGCATGGAAATGAATGGAGTTCATGAAAATATGGTGTTGTATGTGGCTGTGTATGCATGGGTTGATGTAGAAGAAGAACAATGGTATTTAGCATGTTGGTGTGTTGTTGATATGTAGAAACGAATAAAATTATTGAATTATGATGTTGATGATGAACCCGTGAATGGGCTGTTTTGGTGATATGAATGAATGGAATTTTATTTAGTGTTCTTGGTTGTTGTTATGGTAGATTCTCGATGAAAAATAAAGCGGTTTAATGACTTATGTCGAAGTTATAAGTTGTGTGGGCTGATTTGGAAGTTAATATGATTTTAATATGCTTTCTTGAATTTATGAAAATAATGTTACAAGTGTATGGATTATTGGCCATTGATGAATTTGGAAGAAAGAAAGATATTGTCGTTGTTCCTATGGGAAATTGGTGGTTTTGGTTCTATGGCATATTGTTTGGAATGTTCTTAAATTATGTTTGAATGACCTTGGGATTGGTATTTGAACTTGAGAGCGTTGGTGTTGAATTGATCATATGTAGTTTAGTGGCATATAAATGAAATGTTGTCGAATTGTGTCGAAAGGAATTATTGATGTTAGAATACATTTTGAATCACTTATGGATATTGTTGGTATGATTGTTACATGTTGGATGGGTTTGGCTCGTTGAATTCCCAGATGGTTGTTGATTGAAATTGACCAAGTTGAACTTCAAAGGATTGAGTATTTGGGGGAAATGTCACGGAATTTTGGTAGCCAAGTGTTATTTTAAGGTTCAACCTTTAAAAGGCTTCTAATCAATGTTTGGTAAACATGACCAATTTGTAGATTTCATGACGTTAACCCGAATTGGAGTAGCTGGAAGAAGCGGAAAAGGTACGTAAGACTTCACTTTCTTTCTTGGCATGTCCTAGACGTAGGGCTTGAACACGGGCCTCGGGACGATTCCCTTCCTAGAAATCCGAGATTGAAATCAGTTACTATTCATTCAAGAGAATTGAAGCAAATGTTCACGAAAAGTTGAAAAAAAGTGCCTAAACATCTAGAACTCGCACAAAGAGGACCCGACTACTCCTAAAACTCCCCCTATGAGTAATGTCATGAAATGTATTATACGTAAATTGTGTACGCCGCCTCATTTTGACCGAGGTAGGCCCACTATTCCCGAATTCCCTCTTATTGTCCCATTAGGCCGGATTCCGTACTATAGCGATGAAGTTCATGGTTATCATTCCGACTACCGAACAATAGTCATGTTTGACTAAACCTTGACCCCAAGGTATGATTTTCCTCTAAGAGTTTACAAGTGTTTTCCAAAATATCCCTTTTTCTTCAAAAAACCAAGTTTTACAATATTGAAAGTCTTAATGACAAAAACGACGACTACTGTTTTATGATGATAATGACGAGGCTTTATATGAAAGTTAAGTATATGATGAATATGTCAAGGATATGTTCGTACTACGAATATGACGATATGAAATGTTGTTATTTTTGAATAATGACTCTCTTTCAAAGGTTTTAAGGTAAACGAAATGATACCTTATGCTCCCGTCCTATGATTTCTCATGATGTCACTCTCCATTGATAGTCTCGCCCTATTACTAGTTCTTTCGTGTGAGACAAAGCGCCCATGATTATTTCATAATACAACCTGAGGTTTCCGACCTTATGTCACTCCGATAGTTGCACGATTTTCCTGGGCTCTCATGACGCTATGACATGATATATGTATAAGTATATGTATATGTATATGGGGAAGATGGGGAAAAGGGACCAGCGCTTATAGACGCACAAACCACCGATCGGGCTGGAGAACGATATGATACCGCCCCGGACGGACGCCCGACGCGGATACGTGGTTAAATGGATCTGAGCCGACGCCGGCAATAAGATATGTTCTATTTTCTATATATATGAATAAAAGTGCTTTCAAAGAAAGTGAAGTACAAAGTATATGGACCGGGCTGCACGTTCCGCAAAGAATGTATATGGATCGGGGCCGCACGTTCCGCAAGAATGTACGGATCGGGCCGCACGTTCCACAAAGACTAAGCATGCATGGCATCCGCCCCCGTGGGCACTCATATGTACAAGTCACAGCTTTACATGATATGATCCATATGTACAAAGTTACTGTTACGCTCTACATGATATGATCCATATGTATGAACACTCCCCGACATATGATATGTCTCATATGTACAAGATACTTCTTTACATGATATGTTCTATATCTCCATAATGTTATTGCACATGATTACATTTCTTTCTATGTTATCATCCATGTCTTACATACTCGCAGAGACATTGCTCGTATCGACCCTCTCTCTTCGGGGGTGCGTTTCATGCCGCGGCAGTGAACCTGTATGAGTTGAAGCTAGCATAGAAGATGTCCAAATGATTGGTAGGCTCCACTTGTCTTGGAGGCCGCCGAGTCGAGTACATGTGCCATGATGATTTGTTTGGAGTTAGAAACCCTGCGTACGCAGTCGTGGGTATTGGGTTGTCATGTGTAAGCGCTCCGTAGCCGATATGTTATTATGTTTCGTGTCACCGCCTTATATGATATCGTATCTATTTATGAAAAAAAAAAAATTCTACGTATTCACTTCTTACTAATTCATAAGTTCATATGTGTAATAAGAGTTAGCGGGTTCGCTCGCTCCGAATATGGGGTCGGGCCCATCACACCCTAGTAAGATCGGGTGTGACAAAGTGGTATCGCAGTAGTCCTGGTCTAAGGGATGTCTCCAAAGTCGTGTCCGGTAGAGTCCCGTTTACGGCGCGAAGCCGGCCACATTTATAAACAAAGGGGCTACGGGCATTTAGAATGGTTGACCTTCTTCGTCATTAGATCGTGCGATAGAGCCAAGTCATAGGAAGTCGATTCATTATATTAATCGTTGATTTCCGTAGGCGCCCGCATCGGCGAAAAGGCGAACGATGATACGGGGAAGTCGAAAAGGTAAGATTGACCGATATATTTGTTCCGTTACGCGGAGCCGGGCGCCGCAGAAATAGCCATACATGCAGCGGAGGGTGGACATCGGGAAAAGAAAAGGGCAAAACAAATTATTGTAAAAGAGAGGACGTATTACGAAAACGTCCGGAAGTCGTAAAGTTTCGTTGGCTCCGCAACACATAATAAAGGTCATACGAGGAAGCGACGCGAAAATATCGGCACTAAGGCACCGAATTCCAAAGAAGTTTTTGGTTAAGCGTGCTCGGGAGCAATTCTATGACGGGGTGACCGGGAAGTTGGCAAGAAATATTACGAATTGAGACATAAGAGACAAATGAAAACTAGGGTAGTCTAAGGAAAACTAGGATATATGGGATGGTTGGAGATCATAAGAAGACGCGTAGGACGAGGTGTGCGTACTTGTTCGGGCGAAAGGACGAAGCGTGCATCATAGCCCAGAAATAGATAGGCTTGAACCGTGTTTGGAAGTATTTTGTGGATAGTTGATAGTAATTATACATATGTATATATGAAGGTGCAGGATATCCCAAGTATGATTGTATCGCAGGACATGTGAATCCCAAAGAACCGAAGTTACTTTTTTACAAAAGGCATTAGTCGAGTGGTACCGAAGTTCGAGTGAAGAGTAAATGGTACAAGTTGCAAAGTAAGCTATTATTATTCTACTATAGATTGAGATCGGGAATAAGGATACGTAGACTATATAAAATAATGGTACGTACACCCTAAAAGGGGGAAGCGGAGAGAGGAATGCAAGGATAAGACGAAAATGCTTAATACGGTAAGTATGTTTGACATGGACGCTTGGTTACAAATGAAACCCCCTTCATGGAAATAAGTCGTAGATCGGAAACCAACAATAAGTATAAGAATGTGATGGTGTTTGAGGGCAAAGGTGAGAAGTCTTGCAAAAAACCTCGAATGACAGGACACTAGAAAATGGACGTGTATGAAGAGAGAGAGAATGATGTTGGATAACTTAAGAGATAATGTGAAGGATAGCGCTAGTTATAAAAGGAGCTCCCCCCGAGGCGCTTTATGCGACCCCCCGTAAGATTAGTTGAACATTCGAGGACGAATGTTCCAAAAGGGGGGAAGGATGTTACACCTCGCATTTTTGCACATTTGGATAGTCCGAGTTAATGGCGGAACGTTAAGGACAAGGCTAGTTTTCGTTTTGTTGAATGCGCGAGTCGCTTATAAATATTATTGTTATGGAAATTTAAGGGCAAACTTGAATTGGAAACTTTTATGCATGACTTGTTGAAGAAAAATTCAAGGTGGACTATGGACCACATGATGCAACTACGTGATTAAAAGATGACAAAATGAGCAAAATTCATCTTTGTGACTTAAGGGAAAATTCAAGAAGAAGAAAAATTGGAGGGAAAGAAAAAGAAAAATGTAGAAGAATTTGAAAAAAAATTGCACATGATCAGCCACATGCTTATATATTATTGTATATATATGTGTAAGTAAAGACCAAGCAAGACATGTCTTTCATTTTCCACTCTAGAAAACTCAAGAAACAAGAAAGGAGAAAAAGAAGGAGAAAAAAAGGCCAAGAGATGGGCCAAGCCGAACCAGCCCCCCCCCCTAAGTTGTTCATGGAAATTATTTTCCCTCTTGTTTCCCTACTAATTGGAAGGTTCTTTACGACATGGAATGGTTGTTGGAAGAAGAAAACCATTTGTTTTGTAAAATCCAGACTCTAGCCGAGGAGAAGATTGAATGGAAAGGTTAGATCCAATCTTTATTTTCATATGTTATACATGGTTTGTGGATGTTGTGAAGCATGGAAATGAACGGAGTTCATGAAAATATGGTGTTGTATGGTGGCCGTGTATGCATGGTTGATGTAGAAGTTGAAGAAATAATGTGTCACACCCCGATCTTATTGCAGGTGATGTGGCACCCGACCCTTACTTAGGGGGCCGAGCGAACCCTCAAACTCATACCGCATACAAGATTACGCCAAACTTTTTAAACCAAATAAGATAAAAATACGTAATTTTTTTTTTTAGAAATACTCTTTTCTCGTAGCTTCAAACCGAACAAAGCCATAATCATACAAAGCTCAATACATAACACGTACCGACATCGGCTGGGACGGAGCCGCATACCGACCGACAATCACACCCACGACGCCGTCCGCAAAGTCTCTAACATCCATCCGTAAAGCATATCATACAAACTCCGACCTCGCAACAACACCCGTATGCGTGGAGCTGCCAACCCAAACCGGAACATCTTCTCGTAATGGTCGCTAATCATCCGGGAGTACCGCGCGGTACGAAACGCAGCCCCGAAGAATGTGGGTCAAGCATTTTAATGTGCACCGAGTATGTAAAGCCGTAAATCCGTAACAAAGATCACAAGCCAATCCGTACACGGGAGTGTAGCCGACAAATCATAATCTAACCGCATTTACGTAAAATACGTACCTTATCGATTGTCAAAACACCTACTTTCACCAAAAATAGTGCAAGTCAAAGGCATGCATAGGGACACGTAAATATGATCACCATACCACAACACATCACCACATACACACGGTACCCGGACATATACCACGCCGGAAAACTCGGGACAGTATCATAACACATCATAGCGGTACCCCCGGAACCGACATGTACCACGAGAACCCGGAACCGACCACATCATAATCCATATACCCGGGAAACGGGGACATATACCACAAAACCAAAA
>NW_026722399.1:0-7860 GCF_029784015.1 Lycium ferocissimum | reverse complement strand
TGCATGATTTTCAAGTACCATAATTTCCAATTTTGTCCCAAATTTTCCTAATTGTTCCATGCCAACAAATTCATGCACAACTTATGACTCAAAATAAAATCGAAGGTCAAAAGTCTCGACTTTGCATCCCGGAATGGTTTGGACCCTAACTTATCATAATTAATCCGGATTGTCCCAACGTACGAAATGCGGGATATAACAGAGGCCTAGCGAGGAAGTGACTGCAAGATATGACATGATTTATGTGACTAAAGTAAAAAGGTGGGCTATTGAAAAAGAAAGAGAAAAGAGAGGAATTTATGAAGTTCTTCTATAGGGAAAGTTCCGAATAAAGATTACGAGATAACGGAAATGATAGCGAGCCCAAAAAAAAAAGAAGGGGGATTAATTGGAAGGAGGAGATAAAAAGAAAAGCGGGTAAGATAACAGTGCAGTAATAGATGATGACATGTGTAGCCGTGAACACGAGTGATATCAGCGACGGAACTGTGAAAGACCAAACTATAGAAAGACGAGTAACGGGGTAGACTGAGTGCTAGGAAATGACTGGTATGATAAGAACACATAGGGACGAATAGAATATGATTTGAAAATAAGAAAGGGATTATGTAGGAGTAATATTTTTCGAAAATGTAGCGGTATTATAAAGCTCCTCTTGCGCAGGAAAGGACG
Organism: Lycium ferocissimum; assembly: GCF_029784015.1. Lineage (NCBI taxonomy): Eukaryota > Viridiplantae > Streptophyta > Magnoliopsida > Solanales > Solanaceae > Lycium > Lycium ferocissimum. The sequence continues at coordinate 7,188 of NW_026722399.1, read as the reverse complement.
GACATAGACTGGAGAAATATGGTAAGGGAATGCTAAAAGAAGCACCCAAGATAGACGTGAGTAAACGGGTACGATTGTGGAAAAAAAAAGGGGAATACATAGTTATCAAGTCAATAGGGTAGTGCAACGATATGGTGATAAGATGAGATCATCATTGAGATGAACTTGGGATGTTTTTGAGTGAATTAGAAGCCTACGTTGGACACACAGCAAGGGTAAACAGGCATAAAGCATAAAGGGATACTACGTACACGCGACTTCACTTCAAAATAATGGAATCTCTAAATGACAAAGACGGTAGGCTTAGGGAATAGATGGTGCAATGTAATTTCATCAAAGGAAGTAGACGGTATCGGTTGAGGTAAAGATACTATTTCAAGAGAACTTTGGACACTTGTCGTTGGAATATGAGTGCCCCCTAACTGAGAATTTGGAATAACTACGAGTATTAAATAATTATTGGGTCGAAGTAAGAGACTTTTTTTTAATTCGGCGGGAGGTGTGTTATGAGGGCCTTCGAAATCATCCCGGACTTCAACTTACTCCAAATTATGTGCTGAAGGTCGTGTGACAAGGTCGACGCGATCATATTAACATTAGAACGTCGTATTTCATCAGAGTCCCAAAGTTAAGCGTGCTGGAGTGGGAGCAATTTTAGGATGGGTGACCCCTGGGAAGTTTACTAAAAGTCTTGTGGAGTCGGTCATAAGAGAGATAAATGGAAAGAGCTGGGTAGCCTAAGAGAAATCAGAGTATACAGAGTGGGCAGGAACCTTAAGAGGTCACGTAGGACGAGGCAGACTGAACCAGTGAAAAAGAAGGAAGGTGCATTACAGCTTTAGAAACAGGGTAAGTTGAATAGTGTTGGAAATATTTTGTAAACAAGATGGTAGCGATTATGTATACGTATGTATATGACATCTCATACATGGCTATATTGAATCCCAACAATCGACGTTGTGACATGTTGGAAGGCATTAATCGGACAGGGTAAGGGAGTTCAAGTGAAAGAAAATAAAATGGCACAAATGTTATAAGGCAAGCTGATGCTGTTTTCGTTACGGATTGAGCTTGGAAAGTTCTAAGATAATGATATTTGGGAAAGAAAGAAAGTAAGTAGACGGTAGGTAAGGTGACCAAAATGTCAGAAAAAGCAAAAGAGTAAAGCACGGCGCGATTTGGATAAAAATGTGAGGGTAGGCGTGTGAGAAATATGGAGTGTGGTGGTATGGAACCAAAGAGGATTGTGTAGAATTGCAGAACAGACTTCAACAAGTGGAACGAAAGAGTGATGACCACAACGAAAAATGAGAAGTAAAGGAAAGGAAGATTAGGCCGCGCAACGATTCTAAGAGATTCCAACTCTCGAAAGATAAGTGCCGAGGACGGTGTATATTTAAAAAAATAAATAATTATTGGTGTATTAGGACCTCCCTAATAAAGGGGGGGGGGGAGAACATACTGAACTTGAAAGAGATTTTGGCATTATCATGCTCCAGAAAGGGGAATTTATTAGTTTGGAGCTAGAATTCAAAACGATCGCCAATACAAGGGAATTGAAGACACGTATTGTGCTATGAGAGAATCGGAGAGAAGTAAGGATTTTCGTAGCCCTATGCTTTCGGGTTGTAGGGTGAGATTGAGGGACAAAGGTTAGAGAAACAGTTGTGGCAAAAAGCTAAAGGAAAGGTTGTAACGAGAGCCCAAAGATTTAGTTTGAACTCGAATTATGAGTTGCCATAAGTGTAGTTGTACTGTAAAGGATAGCGAAGGGTGCAGAACCATTACGTGTATACCTACTTTAGATCGGGGGAAAGTAGTCCAGAGAAGGAATCAGGAGGAATAGTTTGAAGGACATAACCATTGTACGCGCTAGCGACAAAGTTATGTTGGGTGAGCACTCGGAATGTAAACGGTAAAGGGTGACAAAGACATAAGGACTGGTGACGCTGGTTGTCGAACCGCAAGGAGTCGGTACAGGAGCATATTCAAGACCACTTATCCAGTTAAAGGATATGCGCGATTATATAGAGAAACTTCATAAAGCTCCCACATCTATGATCTCAGACGGAGGAGCCCATTTACAGCTGATTTCTGGAGGTCACTCCAGAAAGGATGAGGTCACAGATGAATCTCGACGCAGTATGCCACTCTCAGACTAACGGATACACCAAGCGTGCTATTCAGACGTTAAGGAACATGCTGCGGGCCTGCGTTGCTGATCTTCGAGGTGGCTGAGATGATTATTTGCCACTTGCGAGTTCGAATATAATAATACCTACCATTCCGGCATCCAGAGAGCCGTATAAATCTTAGTATGGTAGAAAGTGCAGGTCACCGGTTGGCTAGTTCGATGTTGGTGAAACTAAGTCAATTGAGCTAGATATAATTCGGTAAGTAGTGACAAAGTGAAACTTATTCGAGAGCGGTCATTAGCAGCTCGGAGGCAACAGAAGTCATATGCAGATAATCGACGTCAACATTTGGAGCTCCAAATTGGCGATTAAGTATTTCTGAAAGTGTCACCAATGAAGGGTGTTACGAGATTCAGCAGAAAAGAGAAGTTAAGCCCGAGGTATATTGGACCATCAGGTGAGAAACTTGTGTACTAAATACATAGCTTCCGTTAAGGTATTGTAGCGGAACAATAACAGGAAAGAGATGAAGAATACGTATTCCTACTTGTTTCCTATGTTAGACCTCGCATTTTGGTACGTCGGAATATTTTAAGTGGTTGCGACGAGTTAAGAACAAGGCTACTTTTCCGACTTTGTGTTAAGGTATGAGTCACTTATGATTTTATGGGATGGAAATATTAAGGAAGATTTGGGGTTAAAAGTGGAATTATGGAAATTCATATTTCATGAAACATGGGACCAAAAATGAATTATGGAAAGATGAACAATTCATGAAAACTTGGGGGCCAAAAAAGAGATTATGGAAATTAATTTTTCATGAAAAATTGGCCAAGTGGCCGTGGGATGGAGGTGGAGCATGGCCCACATGGATTATTAATACATGGGCATAAGAGGACTAATTAGTCATCTCCCACATTTGAGAAATTTCTTGAAACATGGAGAAAAATCAAAGGAGCCATACGGCTATAAGCATCAGCCGAACATGGCCTTGAAAAATTGAAGGAGAAAAATTATTTTCTCCTAGCTTGTGCACTAATTGAAAGGTCCTCGTTAGCGTGGAATGGTTGTTGGAGCTTGCAAAACATCCTTTCTTGCAAACACACCCTTGGCCGTGGGAAAAGGTGGAGGAAGAAGGTAAGGTGCAATCTCATTTTTCTTATGTTGTGGATGGTTTGTAGGTGTTGTGAAGTGTGGAAATGAACTAAAATCATGAAAATATGGATGTTGGTGTTAAACCAAATATAGGTGTTGAGGCCGTGTATGTGTGTAGTATGTAGAGTAACGAATTAATTGTATTTAGCATGTTTGTATGTTGTTGTAGTGTGTGGAAATGGATAAAAATCATGGAGCTTGTGTGTGGAGGTGTTAGCCGAAAATGGATGGTCTTGTATGTTAAGGAATGAACAAATTTCATTTAGTACGTTGGTTGTCGTCGTCATGGATTCTAAGACGTAAAATGGAGTCTTATTGATTCAAGTAAAGGTTATGAATGTGTGGGCTGATTTGAAGGTTAATATGATCTTAAAATAGTTGCTTGAAATTATGGAAATAATGTTGTAAATGCATGGATTATTGGTGTCATGGATGAATTTGGAAGAAAAGAATGTATTGTGCTGTTCTTGCCAAGTTTGGACAGTTTCGGGTGGAGTAGTACATTGTTGGAGTTATTTTGAATATTGTATGGATTGCTTGGAATGTTCTTGAATCATGTTTGAAAGGTTTTGGATTGTTATTTGAGTATGCGATCATTGATATTAGTTTGGACATATGTAACCGAATTGAATATATGTGAATGTCGCCGGATTGCGTAGAAAGGAATTATTAATATTTGGATGCATTTTGAATCACTTATAGATATTGTTAGTATGGTTGTTGGCTTGGTTGTTGTTGATTGGCCGAGTTAAAAATCTCGGGGATGTTGTATGTATAGGGGAGATGCGCCCAAATTTTTGTAGCCAAGAATTGGTTAAGATCGAATCCTTAAAACCTTATGATTAATATTTGGTAAATATGACCAAATGTAGATTTTGACGAAACGGGACTTGAAGCTGGACGAGCGTAAAGGACGAATAAGGTATGTAAAGCTCTTCCATTTCTTCTCTTGGCATGTCTTAGATGTACTAGGCTCGAATTTGAACTTTGGGAGCAACTCTACTCTTCGGAACCTACGTCTAGAAATGCCCCTTTTTCATTCAAAAGAATTGAATGGTTTATGGTGCGAATAGTTCGAAAAAAATGTTTTAACCTCTAAAACTTGTGCAAATGAAATTCGATTACTTTAAAATACTCATAAATGACGTTATGAAGTTTGACATGCGTAATTTACATACGCCACCTCATTTGACCGAGGTGGGTCCACTTTGTCCGGATTTTTTTCCTATTATTTCGTTTGAACTACTTTGGAAATAAACGAAAACTAAAGAAAGTTCTTAGCTACCTTTCTAATTTCTACAGAATAACTGTTATATATATTTATTTGAGTCTGAAGATCTACCTTGGAATTTGCAAAGGCTCCAGAAAGCTTATTCTGATATGAAACATTTCGACATCCAAAAGACTTATGCTGCGATTATTATTAAAAAGTCCGCCATGAGCTGCGGTATACGTATTACGCCTTCGGTCTCTGTAAAATGTTGTATGTTTTGTATTGCATATGGTTTTCTCACTACTCTGCTCGTGCAAGCCTAATACGTCTTTCACCGAGTCCCGGGCCGGGTACGCATTCGTGCAACTTCTCTGCATTGTTCACCGAGTCCCTCACTAGAGGGCCGGGTACGCTATACATGTATATATATATGACGATGTGATGATGGAGATGGCGGCCAGGATGGCATACCGAGTCCCTTGCTAGCGGGGCCGGGTACGTTATTCACCGAGTCCCTCACCAGAGGGCCGGGTACGGTATGTATATATATATATATATCTGCATGCATACATGATTATGTTATGATTTACTCACCGAGTCCCTCACTGGAGGGCCGGGTATGGCATATATGTACGGTAATATGATGATATGATTTTATCTACCGGCATGTGTATATGTATAACAAATGTTTTCCAAAAGGCAAGTCTTATGATTTTCCCGTACTCCTTAATTCAGTATGATCCCGCTTATTATGTTTTATGCTTTACATACTCGCACATATTCATCTTCGACCCCGCTTTCTTCGGGGGCGCGTTTCATGCCGCGCAGTACACCCCGACGAGTTGAAGATATTAGCGACAAATGTTCCGGCGGGATTGGCCAGCTCCATTTTCTCCCGGAGTGCTTTGCCGAGTCGAGCTTGTGATATGGATTCATGTTCCGAATTAGAGACTTTGCGAGGACGTTGTTGTGGGTAGTAGACGTCGGATATGTAAACGGCTATGTAAGCCGTATATTATTATGCGTTGTGTTATAAGTTTCCTATGTTGCAAGATTTTATTTGATTTGAGAAAAGCAAAAAGCATATTATTCTTTGATAAATTCTTGTTATGTATATTTGTGTCATAATATGAGAGCCAGCGTGAGTATGACTATTATGTGAGTCCGCGGGTTCGCTCGGCCCTAAATAAGGGTCGGGTGCCCATCACGCCCTAACGGAAATTAGGGTGTGACATCCTATGTCGTCAAGTAATCCAAATTCCCAGGTGGGTTATGTTGATTGGTGAATGAATTGTATGTGGTAGCTATAAAAGAGACTCCCCCGAAGTGCTTATAAGACCCTGTAAGGCTAGTTTAACATTCGAGGACGAATGTTCTAAAGGGGGGGAGGATGTTATATCCCAAATTTGTGCATTGGGACATTTCGGGCTAACCACGATAAGTTAAGGGCAAGACTACTCGGGATGCGAGGTTGAGATTTTTGACCTTCGATTTTTGTTTTAATGCATAAGTTGTTTATGAATTTTATTGGTATGGAATATTAAGTGAAATTAGGGGCTAGAAGTTGAAATAAAAATTTCATGAAAAGGCCAAAGTGGCCGTGTGTTAAGGTGGGACCCACATGTTGGGATTTTATAAAGGACATATGAAGAGATATATGGGTAGTACATGTGAAGTTGAGCAAGTCCTAAGAAGGACCCATAAGCTAAAAATGAGTGTAAGCCCTCCAAAAGGACGATTTAAGAAAACGTCTTCGGGTGATCTGACTTCGAGGGGCCAAAACGGCATTATGAGTTTGGAATTTGGGAAAACTCCCAGAATTAAATTTGTAGATAATTGAAATAGATTTCCAACCATAGGTCGTGGGTTCATAGGTGACATCGGGATAAGGAGATATGGACGTTTTAAGGCAGAAAGATCAGTGGGCCAGGCCTAACCCGAGCCCAACCGGGTCAGGCCCATTACCCACACCTTTTTAAATGAAATATCAGTATTTTCTCCTCATATTTCATACCAAAACACCCAGAAAATTCTGGAGAAAAAGAGAGAGGAGTGCCTAGAGAGAAAAACTAATTTTGACCAAAATCCGCGCCCCGAGATTAAGAAGCCCATGAAGAGAAAAGTGTCATACGTCGCGTTGCCTTCAATTTGAGCTAAAAATCAACCAAGAAGAAGAGGTGGACGTGGTGGCTGCAAACTTGAGGTAAGATTAAGGTTCCTTTTCATTGTTAACAAGTTTATTCGAGTTTAACGGATTAGAACGGAGGGAATAGTGTGTAGAAATGGATGAAATTCATGAAACTTTGTATGTTGATGTTGAGCCGTGTGTATGGGCTGTTTTGTGACAAGGAATGAACTAAATTTTATTTAGTATTTTTGGTTGTTGTTGTATGGATTCTATGATGAGAATGATGGTTTAATGATTCAAATTGAAGTTGTAATCGTTTGTAGGTTGTTGGAGAAGGTAGTGTGATTTTATCATAATTTCTTGTATTATTGAGGTTAACGTTGTTAATGTGTAGATTGTTGGTGTAGTTTATGAATTTGGAAGAAAGAAATGTGTTGTTGTTATCCCTATGGCAATTGGAAGGTTTCGGTTTAATGTTGTCGAATTATGTAGAAAAGAGTTATTGACGTTAGAATGCATTTTGAATTAATTGTTGATGTTGCTAGAATGGTTGTTGG
>NW_026722398.1:0-7588 GCF_029784015.1 Lycium ferocissimum | reverse complement strand
TGGGGTATTGCGCGGGTTGTTGATGTTGAGCCCCCTTATATGGGCGTTTGTGATATCTATCTTTAATGGAATGAGTATTTATGCGGTTATTTAAGCATAATTTGGCCAGGATACAGAAGCTTGACTTTATGGCTGTTTAACAAATCATATTAAGAAACCTGATGGAATCTTCAATACATACTATCTTTTAATTGATTTCTTTATGTATTATTATATTTGTTTCGTATTACCTATTGTCCCCGTGATCATTTGATGCAAGTACTCGGGCATACTCGATATTTATTTATGGTATGTTAGGTAACGGAGATGAGCGGTTCTTATCACTTTAGGCAACAGGAAGGGCTAGCTGCTCTTACATTTGGTGAGCCCACACGTTCATTCGTGGGACACCATTATTTATTTGTTTATTCATTATTAGTTTTTGATGCAACGTCACGAGTCAAACTATTATTCGTTTATCTTAGAAGCTCCATAATATACGTTCTTGTGGGTAGTTGTGGAGTTATTGATTAACTCTCAGGCACGTTATTACGTTTGACTAAGTATTTGATGAATAAAGAATTCTGTTGATTTAATTCATATATTCATGACTTGTTACATTTATTTTATAAACCGTTGGAAGCGAATATTGAACACAGCGGTTCAAGTTATCGTTATTGCATCTTTTAGGTTCTTCCGATGTTGTTCATGACTTGGATGCCGGCCACTAGGAGTGTTTTGGGGCGTGACAAATATCGAGATATTAACATCGTTTTAATAAGACTAAGGTATGAATCTTTCCTTATTAATGTTGCCTTAGGTTTATTTACGAAGGTAGGCGATTAAATGAGCGTATAGTTAATTTATCGGTTAAGAAATGGGATAAACATCATACGAGATGTCTTATAGTATGTTAATGTTAGTGATGATGTCGTTGATGTTGGTATTCTTTGTTGTTGTTGTTGGTTGGTAATTGCGATTTCGGGCTAGGGATATAAACGGGGAGAGATCTTTGTGAAATTTATTGATTCTAGAAGTTAGTTTGAGGGCTTAAGATATGCCTAAAGATGAGTCTAACAATAAGATATATTTTCTTGAATATAGATTTATGAGCACAGGAGGCTGCGTTGAGAAGTTAAAGTTAAGGCGATATGCCAAAACGTGTTAAAATTTCCTTTCTTTCTTTTTGGCATGATCTTATGATATGAGCGAACAACGAGTAAAAGAGCTTCCTATTACTCTACTCTTAGAAGCACTAGGAGTACTTCGGCCTTTGATGTTCTGTACCCCTCTTATGATTGTCACCACATTCACGGATCCCGAGTTTTGTATCATGATTATGTTAGTTCACATTTATACATTGCATTCACTTACATATATGCATATTGACTGTGACTATAAGGCGTTATATACGCGTATATTATATATATGTGGGGTATGGGGAAAGGGGAAGTAGGCGTTATATACGTATTACCACCGATCGACCGGGTGCCTGAGCGATGATGATTATGATGCCTCGGCGGGCCTATATGATATATGAATTGGGTCGTACGTTCCTCGGTACTATTATATGGGATAGGGATCGCGTCGTACATTCTCGGCACTATGACCTATGCACTTATCATACGCCCTTAGAGGCAATTTTGTAAGTAAAGTATACGTACACATGTTCAAATAATAAGACTTACGGATGCATTCCTACGCTAGTTTAGGTTATGAGTTTCGAATTTTCTTTATTACTCCTATGTGTATGCTACTCTTATGCCTTACATACCCTACATTATCCATACTAACTCCCCTATTGTTCGGGGGAGCGTTCATGCCGCGCAGTACGATAGACACAAAGGCGATCCAACTTCCGACGCCCTCGTCTCGGTGGCGTGGCGCGCGCGCCCTTTCATTCGAGTCGCCGTCTATTTTGGTATGTTATGTTTAATGTATATGTCTACGGGGTACGCGAGACCTATCCCGTCCTTCCTACGCGCTTTATGCTCAGTAGGTTCCCAGACGGCTGATTACGGTTGGAGCAGATGTAGCCTTGTTTCGCTCCCACCTTTTGATGTATAAGTGTCTTGTGCCCGTGTCGCTTGCACCGTTATTTTATCGTGTGTGTGTATATATATATATGCTCATATGCAATCGATGATTGATAGCCCTTAAAGTTGTTCGATACGAGTTAGCATGGTTCGGGGCTTATGAGTCTTATGGGCCACCCACTTATCCAAAGAGAAGGGTGTGTGTGAGAATAGGGGTGCTTGGGCAATAGTGTTTAGGCACTCGTCACGACTCAGCGGATAGAGGCTCGTAGACATGTGTGTGTATAGTTAGACGCCTCATAACCTCATTGGTTCATATCTTGTACATCATTTTTGTAGCCTCGTGGCTTGTATATATATATATATATATATATAAATATATATGGGGCAGAATAGATGAAAATCATATAGATGAGTTTTTGTTTGAGAATTTATGCCCGTACAGGCTATACTAATTGTGAGTTAGATATGTGGTCTACTGAGATACGATTAAGGAAACATGCTAGGTGGTGCTCGGTAGTCTATCTCCGGGTGCCCGTCATGGTGTCACACCCTAATTCTGATAGGGCATGATGGGCACCCAACCCTCACTTAGAGCCGAGCGAACCCGCTAGTTCTCATTATACTCATAGTCTTACTGGACTCTTAATCGTGAGATGATGTGCAAAATGAAGGCCTTTCAAAACATTCTTTTCATCTTTTTTTTTTTTAACTCAAGTAAAAAGCTGTAATAGTATGAATCCGTAAAGAAATGCATAATGCTACATCGGCTTGCATAGCTGCTTACAAGGCTAATGTACTGTATACATGACTCTGTCTACAAAAGTCTCTTGTTATATCCTGTATTTCGTACATTGGGACAATCCGGGTTAACTATGATAAGTTAGGGACAAAGCCATTCCGGGATGCGAAGTCGGGATTTTTGACCTCGATTTTGTTTTGAGACATAATTTGTTCATGAACTTGTTGGCATGGAACATTTGGGAAAATTTGGGACCAAAAGTGAAATAATTGAAAGTTGGAAATCATGCATTATTTGGCCATTTGGCCGCGTGAGTGGAGGTGGATCCCACACATTTTGTGGACAATTTTAATTGGTCCAACATATGTGGGCCATGGACACATGTATAATTCATGTGGGAGCATAAAAGATGACTACTAATTCATCTTCCTTCATTCTACACTTAGCAAAATAAGAACTTGAAGAACAACAACAACAACCATCTCGCCAAGACTCCAAATTTCAAGACCAAGATTTAGCCATCCCAAAAATATTAATTCTTCCTAGCAAACCTACTAAGTGAAGGGTCCCTAAGTAACGTGGGAGTGTTGTTTGGGCATCAAACCATCCGTTTTCATCCTAGCTAACCCTAGCTAGTTGTAAAGTTGAAGGAAGAAAGGTAAGATTTAATCATGTTTTATGTGTTATGAATGATGTGTGCACGTTGTAGTATGTCAAAATGGATGAAAATCATGAAATATGACATGTTGGAGTTTGAGGCCGTGTGCATGAGTATATAGCCGTGTGATGTGTGTGTTGTGTTGAAGTGATGAATCAATTCTATGTAGCATGTTTAGTTGTGTAGTGTGAAGAAATGAATGAGAATCATCAATATGTGTGTGGGTATGTTGGCCGAATATGGGTCTGTTATGTGACAAAGAATGAATTAATGTTACTTAGTGTTTTAGTTGTTGTCGTTATGAATTCTATGTTGACGATAGAGTTTAATGACTCAAGTTGATGTTGAATTGTTGTGGGCTGATTTGGAGGATTATGTGCATTTAATGTAATTTCTATATTTATGAGAATGACATTGTTAGAATGTGGATTGTTGGTGCAAATCATGATTCGGAAGTTAGAAATGTGTTATGGATGTTGTTCTCGGGTTTGGGATAGTATATATATATATATATATATATATATATATATATATATATATGTATGTATGTATGTATATATGTATATATGTATATGTACATATATATGGGGTTATGGGAAAAGAGCGATGCATTATATATGCATAGCCACCGATCAATCGGTATATTATGATATCATCCGGATTGCGGATATATTAAATGGATCGGGCCGTTTCGGATTGATTATTGATATTATATATATATGGATCGGGCCGCACGTTCCGCGCAATATAATATATTTATGGATTGGGCCGCAAATTTCCGCGATATATATATATATATATATATATATATATATATATATATATATATATATGGATCGGGTTGATGTTATGTAACACTATTATGATGCATATGTTGGAGTTTGATTTTATGAAAAGCTAAGTATGCATGGTATCCGCCTTCCTTACTCAAATGTACAAGTTACCCTTCTATCTCATGATATGCTCCGTGTGCCTTAGAATATTATTGTTCATGTCTTACATACTCAGTACATTACGCGTACTTACATCCTTCCTTATGGATGTTGCGTTCATGCCCGAAATATTGACAGTAGACGTCTTTTGTATGACTAAGATCCAAAAGTTGCATAAAAGTTTGGTTTTAAGAAAAAAGTTTTGTTCGGAGCTATAGCTTATTGGTACTACTCTTGTGTATATATTTGGGCACGGTAAAATCCGGATGGCTCGTGATATATGTATCTTATTTAGAGGCTCTATGACGTATGTGGATAGATGTTTCATAACTTTGTCGTCACCCCTCCGTGTTGTTGTATAATATTATGGTATAGCTTATTGAAATATGCTTGCGGGTATAGCTATTGATAACTATTTTAAGTGAGATATTCATAAATTGTCCATGTGGCCCACCTAGTGGTGAGAATGGAATGTTAGATCAGAGGTGCTCGGTAAGCTAGTACTGGGTACTCGTCATGGCCTCTAGCGGGGTCGTGACAACCGTAATCTTTGTATGTCCATGACCCAATCATCCCAAGTGAGGGAATCACGCTAGACACTCAAATCTGGCGCTATGACTTCACCATCTTCAAAGAATCGTATTTCTCTACCTCATCCTTCATTCAGATACTCAGATCTTGTTTGAAATATCGGGTTTTCTATTTAACCGGAGTGAAACATGCATTGATGGGAAATTTGTGGGCAACTATGTCGAAGAAAAGCCCGTGCATGTCCGAGACTAATGTTTTACATATCCACATACTCTCTCAGTAATTAAATTAATTCCTCTTTTTGGGGCACTTTCAAATGCGCGATTATCCTGGTTTCTCTGACTATTGCTTCATCTCGTAGATTGATTATTTCTATTTCATCTAGGTTGGGTTTTCGGTCATTCTCTAACTGTTCTACCTCTTCCACGAGATCCTTAGGTAACTTTATTTCCTCATCGTGCTCTTCGTATTCTTCTTCATCTATGTCACTTGACTCACTCTTTTTGCAACATGTCATGACATTTGAGGCTTTTTATCATTATTATTACTGAAGTAGCAAGGCAAAGCAGGGTTAGAATACAACATGTGTGTATATAAAGAAAAGAGTTATTTTTCTCAAAAGTTGAGGCTTCATTAATTTAACAAAGAAAAGTACAAATTGTGGTCCTGACTCGGATCAAAATCGAGTCATTTTCTTTTTGAAACATTACGAGGTAATTTAAAGCATAAATGGTGAGTAATCAGGCCTCGAATGATTCCCACTGATTTCATAAAGCATTGAAATTCATCATCTCTACCGAAGAGCCAAGAGCGGGGTAGAGGTCTTGTTGGATAGTTGCTCGCCCGAATCAGCATTACAGATGGTGGGCGCTTTATTGAACTCTTGCAGTATCACCAGGAAATCTTCCTCTTGAAATAGCATCCCTAGCCCTTCCTAAGAGTCTTCATCATTAGGCATGGGCATTCGGACCTGGAATGACTGGTACAAGTTCGGAATTGGCTTGTGCAATTCGGGTGGCTCCTCCTTTTCCTGTTGTCTTCGAAGGCCTCATCATCATCGGGAACATACCCTAGACCAAAGCAAAAGTTTTCTTGAGGGATTGGGATTGGCTGCACTATGCCATGCAGACCCTTTGCCAAACCTCATCCAGGTTCAAACCCATTTTGGAGCATGGTTGATGCAACCATTTTCTAGACCGCTGACATCGTAGCTTGTGCATAGCCTTCTTTGTGAGCAGCCCCCCAGTAGTTTTACTATGTGGAAATCTGTACCTTTTAGAGTCACTTCAATTATACGGCACATAATTGTTTGGGTAGTTGTGGATGCTACCCTCTCCATGGATTATGACCTCATAACTTCCCTATATAAATTTCATAGCTTAGTGGGGTGATGATAGCACGGCTCCAGCCATGTGGATGCACGGCCTTCCTAGTAATAGTTTGTAATTGTTAGCGATTTCCATGACTTGAAATTCAATGGTGAACTCAGTAGGTCCCATCTGAACACAGAGGTCAACTTCTGCAATAGGATCACGTTGGGCTCTGTTGAATGCTCTTATCATCTTCTACTAGGAAACCTTCCTTGTCATACCCCAATTGATAGAGTATCATACCCGAGATAGAGTTTGGTGTCTTACGTACGCCCTTGTCAATCAATACGCGGGTCACAATCTTGTTTCAGCACTTGAGTATTCCTTTGGTTGCTTTCCACACCGTCAATCTTCGGCCGATCTTACTATGGGCTGTATTGGTTTCCTTCTTTCCTTGACGCACCTTGGGCTAATTCTTCAGGTGTATAGCATCTCCCAAACCCGGAACCTTCCATTACTCACATATTCTCTTGGACAACAAATTCTTTCAAATGAGCTAGCATATCTAGTAAAATTTTCAAAATCTTTTTGGTTGGTCAAATTAAACGCTTAAACTATGGGCGCTCTTGAATTGTATAATAAAAACATATCGGCTAGTGTTTCTCGAATGAGGCACATTCTAGACCCAATCTTCTTCCCTCTCAATCATGCGAATAGTATTATTGCCATAATTAGGAAGAGGAAGGGCATTCACATTTGGTGCAGCGGTTTGAAGAGTGATCTCTCTTTTTGTCAATTAGATCTTGTGCTTCAGATTGATACAGTCTTTAGTATTATGTCCATTTCCACCAGAATAGTAAGCACATTTTTTATCAGGTCGGAAAAAGGATGTTCAAGATTGATGAATTTTGGTGGGATAGTGTTATGTCCCGTATCTTTACATAGGGACATTATAAAGCTAAGTGCGACAAGTTAAAGACAAAGCGGTTTTAGGGTTCCCGGTAAGGGTTTTCATCTCCCGATTTCGTTTCGATGCGTCAAATAGCCTATGAATTTCGTTTGGTATAAGAACATTATTGGAAAATAAGGATTAATTGACCAATATTGGATGACTAAGTGAGGTTAAGAACTTAATTACATCATTAGTGAGCCTAAGTGGGCGTGTGGGTCCCACTTGGGATTTGGCCAACTCTTATTGGCTAAGAACTTGGGTGGGACACATGTACACTTTGTGAACTACATATATAAAGGGAGTTGTTGATTCACAACCCAACTAGAAATTCATTTCAACAATTCAAAGTTTGAAAAAGTATAGAGATAGAGAGAGGCTCTCGGCTACAAGGTGCCGAGAACACCCTCCTCCATTTTGATCCAAAAATCAATTGTTCCAAGTAGATAAA
>NW_026722397.1:0-17702 GCF_029784015.1 Lycium ferocissimum | reverse complement strand
TAAGGATGATACCCCCCCTTGGAACTTTTTTCCTAAGATCCAGCATGCTAGATTCTTTTCACCTTGATGTTAGCATTCCTAATATCGTCGAGCTATGGTCCTTGTGTCTTTTGTATGATTGGATAGTAAATGTTACATAAAGAGTTTTTTATTCCTAAAGGATTCTATGTTGGATAAGGTCCCTAACTTTCATGGACGGGCTCGGATCGCTTTGATACGTTCATAAAAGATTCTATAGTGAATAATGCCCGTAACTTTCATGGGCGGGCTCGGATTGGTTTGATACATGTCTACGATCCTTAAGATTCTTTTTAACGTAGTCCTAATGGCAATTAGAACGGATTTAATATGACTATCGTTTTAATGCTCGAGCGTGATTACTACTTATCTATCGAGTCTGAAATGATGATTTATATGCATATGGTTTCTCACTACTCTGCTCGTGCTAGCTGTTATTATATCTTTCACCGAGTCCCGGGCCGGGTATGTATTCGTGCACAGTTCACTGCATTGTTCACCGAGTCCCTCACTAGAGGGCGGGTACGGTATATATATATGATGACATGATGATATGATGACATGATGATATGATGATATGGGGATGGTGGCCAGGATGGCATATGATGATTCTATTCACCGAGTCTCTCACTAGAGGGCCGGGTACGGTATATATATATGATGACATGATGATATGATGACATGATGATATGATGATCTTATCTACCGTCCCTCACTAGAGGGCCGGGACACGTTATATATGCATATGTACAAGATGATTATTCACTTATGCTTCTAAGTCCCATAATGAATTGGATATGATATTGACATGCATGATTTATGTTTCAAAGGCAAGTCCTGTGGTTTTCTGGTTATTGTGCTAGTTTTCTACACTCCTTATTTCAGTACGATCCTGTTTACTGTATTTCATGCTTTACATGCTCAGTACATACTCCGTACTGACCCCCTTTCTTCGGGGGCTGCGTTTCATGCCACACAGGTGTATACAGGTGAGTAGAAAATGTTAGTAGAAGATGTTCCAGCTAGATTGGCGAGCTCCATTTCCTTCCGAAAGTCTTTGCCGAGTCGGGAGTATCTATGTTATGGTATCTTGTTTTATGTTAGAGACTTTGCGACAGAGTCACGTATAGAACATGTCGGTCTTGTGTGGTTACGTGCCGATGTGTCATTATGCATTATGTTACAAGTTTCATATGTTTACGTATTTTTCCTTGATTTGAGAAAGACTAAAAGCATGTTTTGTCTGAAAACCTTACATTATTCACTCATTTCTTGATTTAAGGGCCCAGTATGATTATGAGTATCACGAGAATCAGCGGGTTTGCTCGACCCTAAGTAAGGGTCGGGTGCCCATCATGCCCTACTGAAAGTTGGGGTGTGACACCCACGCATGGCGTAGGTGCCACATGTCTATCCTTATCCAGTCAAGGAACTCTTCTTCCGGGGCACCCTCTCGTGGCAGGGGTTCCACGTGTCATTAGTCAGCGAACAGCTATCCCGTTTCGATCGAGATTAGGTCTACTTATTTCAGTTTAGCCCTAGGCTATAAATAGGCGTATTATTAGTGGTGAACGACGTGCTGGGATTTTTTCGAAGACTTGTAAGCCGTCGTTACACTTTCTCTCTCTAGGTTATTTTATTTTCTTTTTTTCAACCCTAGATTATTCATGAATTCTTGTTCTTCATCTAGAATCATGGGTAGCTAAACTTTTTATTTATAGGGTTGTGGTGAAAGACATGATAGTTGGTTTGATGACAATTTCTATCAATTAAATTTCTATATTTTGGGTTGCTTATTTATTCTTGTGCTTAATTGTTTAATTACTTGATTACTAATTAGACACTATCTGTGGTGCGTGAGTTGGACTTCAAAGAAAGGATTCACGTACGTAATAAGAATAAATATAGTTTGTTCTATTTAATCATTTCGGTACTGAGGATAGAGATATACTCTTTAGCCCTACCTAGTTCATTACGGAGAAAAAAATGTGTTCTTGTTACCTCTGGAGACCATAGAGATATAGGCATTATAGTAGCATCTATAGGCTTGTGAGTGATTCGAGAGAATATCAAAAGGTTACAATTAATCCGTCAACTAGTAACCCAGGAAATAAGGTAGGTAGAATTGTCAACGGATCAACTGGATTGTCGAAAGACATCACCCTTGTTACACCTCAGAAAATTTTTCGTTGATGCACAGTGAATAGACTAACGAAGAGCATGAAGTATATGGTATTTCAATAAGTAAGGAATGACATTTGATGACCCTAATTAAGATTTCAAAGACATTCGAGGTTAGAGGAAGAAGCTTGCCAAGAGAAGGCAAGGCCTACGATATGTATCGAAAAGGATTTATGAGTAACGAGTTAATGATGATTTAATGATGCTTTAAAGAAGAGTTATAACGTCCCTTAGATTATTAATGAGGTGCTAAACAAGTGTTAAGAAGGTTCCATAAGGATTGGAGATCAAGCGAGTCAACAAGAATGAGTTCGGCAGAACTGGGCATTATACAACCTAACATACTGGCCGTATGAATTATACTTGCCGTATGTTTGGCCGTATAATCAGCCCAGATTAGCACACCTCTCTGGACCAAATCTACAGCCAGACATACAGTCAGTATAATTTATACGGACCGTATGTTGGTCCGTAGAAACTGGTCAGGACAGATTTTGTGTTATTAAAAAGGGGTCCAAGTTTAATTCATTTCATTTCCCCTTCACACCCCTTCTCTCTAAAACTCTCTAGAAAATTTCTCTACACTTCTCCCACAAGAATTCAAGAGATATTAGTGATCAATTTCATCAAACTAAGTGAATCAAGTGTAAGAAACCCATTAAAGTTCATCCAAGACAAGGAATCCAAGTGAAGGTGAAACTAGAGTTTTGTTCAAGTGAAGTGTTTCCACCCAAGGTTCATTCCTACACCATCTAAGGTACGTTATATGGTATTTTCATATTGCTTAAGGTATTGAAAATTTGAAACACTTAGATTGTAGAAGGATATAGAAAATGGGTCATGAATGTGGGAATAGTGTCATTTTTGGGTAATAGCTTGAATTGAGTCATGATTCTTGATATGTTGCGATTATGGTTATGTTATAAATGATGTTAAGAACATGGGATAGACATTGTATATGAATGAATGTAATCGTGTGCTATGACCATGGATATGGATGATTGGAAGTGAATTGAAAAGTAAGGATAATGTAGGTGAATAAAGACTATTGTTATGATGTTGTGAATGTTATTATGGATATTTGGGAGTTGATGTATGATATGGCGGAAGTTGTATAAATAACGGATATGCTGCCCAATTTTCTCTAGCTTTAGTCATGTATGATAAGCTATCGATTTTCTAATGATAGTATAACTTTAATGAAGGTAGAAACGCGAGCATTGAAGGAGAACGAGCAAGTGATAGAATAGTTGAACGAAAAGGTATGTGAGGCTAACCCTTCTTTCATAAGACATGGTTCTTTGGCATATCTATTCTTCTATGAGCCTATGATGTCCTCCAAATGATCCTATTTTTAAAAGCAACTAAGCTCGTGATTCTCGATATGTTACGATTGTACTAAATTCCTCCTATGATGAGTAATCCCATAGGGATAGATGTAATGAACGACGATAGTAATGATGCTAACGATACTTATGGGCTTTTATGTATATGTGCCTATGTTGGGTACGGATAACCCTGAGCCTTGGTAGGGCCAGGTATGTGAAATACCGAACCTTCATGGTCGGGCATGCTATGTAAATGATATGTATATGAATATAAATATGAATATGTATATGAATACGAAAATGGATACGAAATGTAAATGAGTACGGATACGAATACGGATATGGATATGGATGTATGTACACGGTTATGTATTAGAAATGGAATGTTCCTATGAAAAGCAAGTAAGTGTTTATGACGTTGGATCTACTACCTCCCATCTTATGCTATTTCTTATGTTTCTTATTATGCTTTTATAATGATATTGATCATGCTTTATATACTCAGTACATTCTTCGTACTGACGTGCTTTTGTTTGTGGACGCTGCGACATGCCTGCAGTTGGCCAGGGAGACAAACTTGATCCATAGCTTTATTACTCAGGGACTACATAGCGGAGCTCCATTTCGTTCGGAGCTACAGCTTTTGGTATTTATTCTTTTGTGTACATATTTATGGGCATCACGGGGTCCTGTCCGGCCTATATGATATTACATACTCGCCTTAGAGGCTCGTAGACATGTGTATATGGTTAGATGTATTTGGCTTTATCGGCCTATATTTTGATATCCTTTTGTTAGCCTCGTCGGCTTATGTACATTGTTGTGGGCATAGTTGTCAATGATGATATAAACGAATTGTTGCCTAATGGAATTAGTATGGATAACGGATAGAAAGTATGATTTAGCTATGTGGCTCACCTAGATGTAAATGTGAAAGTATGATAAGAGGTGCCCGAGTGGGTTAGCACTGGGTGCCCGTCGCGGCCCTCCGGTTGGGTTGTGACAAAAGTGGTATCAGGGCAGTTCTGTCCCAGGGTGTGTCTACGAGCCGTGTCTAGTAGAGTCTTGCTTATGGGTGTATTGCGCGCCACACTTATAAACAAGAAGCTACGGGCATTTTAGGAATAAATGACATTATTTCTTCATAAGATCGTGCGATAGAGCTATGACATAAGAACTTCCTCCTCCTTAACCGTGTGTTATGTATTTCAGAAATGCCTGTAAAGAGAAAGGCTACGATAGCCCAAAGGGGCTAGACAGTGGCAGAAAAGCGGGCTGAAAGAGCACCGCCAACAGTTGTCGAGGAAAGTGAGTCCTAGAATGTGGCTCAATCTTAATCCTCTCATTCGGTGCCTATTTCTGAGGAGCGTGAGGGAGCCTCAGCCCCAGCTCCGGCACCTCTAGTTCCTCCACCGGATGCCTCCGGCCAAGATGTAAAAGAGGCCATTCATTTGCTTACTCAATGGTTGCCCCGGACTCGGGCGGCAAGGTACGGGCAGGGTGATAGGGCGGTTAGTGCAAGGGCCAGTGATTTTATTAGCTTGAACCCTCCGGAATTCTTTGGATCAAAGCCGGATGAGGACCCTCAGAATTTTATTGATGGAATGTTGAGGACACTTCTGTTGATACATGCTTCGGACACCGAATCGATGGATTTAGTATCCTATAGATTGAGGGATGTTGCGGTATATTGGTACATGGTTTGGATGGCTTCACGGGGAGCCAATATGCCTCCCCCAATATGGCAAGAATTTGTAGATGCTTTCCTCCGACATTATATGCCTCCATAAGTTCGATGAACTAGAGCCGATAAGTTTTTGAATTTGAGGAAAGGGAGTATGAGTGCTCTAGAGTATAGTCTCCGCTTCAATTCTTTGACTAGGTATGCTTCGGCTATGGTAGCGGATATGGGTGACCGAGTGCACCAGTTTGTGAAAGGCCTAGGGCCACATTTGATGGATAGGTGGCATTGCGTCCCTTCGGGACAATATGGATATTTCACGCATTCAAGCCCATGCTCAAAAGTTAGAAGAAAGTCTATAACAACAAAGAAGTGAGCGTGAGCATGATAGAAGGTATAACAAAAGGGCTAGATCTTCGGGTCCGATGAGTGAGTTTAGAGGCGGGCACATACAGCATTTTTCTAGGCATTTAGGTCATTCTATGACTAGGAAGCCTCTACTGTTTTCAGGCTAAAGATTTGATAGGTCTATTCAATTCGGGCCGAGTCAGAGTTTTTTTCGGTTCTCAGTTCAGGGGTGATTCGGGTCAGGCGAGGCCACCCGTAACACGATGTTCCCAGTGTGGGAAGTTACATTGGGGTCAGTGCCGATTGGGTTCAGAGGTTTGCTACTTATGTGGTCAGCCAGGCCATATTATGCGTGATTGCCCCTCAGTTGGTGGCAAAGGTAGGACCCAGCCTTCAGGATCGGTAGCCGGATCTTCATCATCTATACGCCCTATGGGGCTAGGTTCATATGCGCCAGTCGTCCATGGTAGAGGCAGAGGGAGAGTCCCCAGTTCTAGCAGTCCTCAGCACCGTATTTATGTTTTGGCTAGACGCCAAGATCTTGAGTCTTCTCCTGATGTCAGAGGTATATTATCGGTATTTTCTCATGATGTCTATGCTTTGATAGATTCGGGCTCCACATTGTCATATGTTACTCCGTATATTGCGGGTCAGTTTAGAGTCAAACCAGAGTCGATCAAACCTTTTGAGGTGTCTACACCCGTTGGTGAATCGATAATAGCTAGCCGAATATATAGAAACTGCATAGATGTGATTTGTGACCATCATACTATGGTTGCCTTGCATGAGTTAAAAATGGTGGATTTTGATGTTATTATGGGCATGAATTGGTTGGCTTCTTGCTATGCCAATGTTGATTGTAGAATGAAAATAGTTCGTTTTCAATTTTCGGGAGGACCAGTTTTAGTATGGAAAGGAAATACTGCGTCACCAAATGGTAGGTTTATTTCCTATCTTAAGGTAAGGAAAATGATCACAAAAGGTTGCATTTATCATCTAGTGTGGGTTCGTGATGTAGAAGCTGAACCGCCAACTCTTCAGTCAGTTCCCGTAGTGAACGAGTTTCCGGATGTATTCCCGGAAGAGCTTCCAGGCCTCCCTCCCGAGCGAAAAATTGATTTTGCTATTGATGTGTTGCCAAACACCAAGCCTATATCTATTCCTCCTTATAGAATGGCTCCCGCAGAATGGAAAGAGAAGGAGCAATTGAAAGACTTGCTTGAGAAAGGCTTTATTAGGCCTAGTTCATCCCCATGGGGAGCACCCGTATTGTTTTTTCGAAAGAAAGATGGCTCCTTGAGAATGTGGATTGACTATCGGCAATTGAATAAGGTGACGATTAAGAATAAATATCCTCTTCCGAGGATTGATGACTTATTTGACCAATTACAAGGCGCCAAATGGTTTTCGAAGATAGATTTGAGATCCGGGTATCATCAAGTGAGAGTTAGGGAGAAAGATATCCCTAAGACAGTCTTCAGAACAAGATATGGCCATTTTGAGTTCCGGGTAATGTCATTTGGGCTAACTAATGCATCGACAGTGTTTATGGATTTGATGAACAATGTGTTCCGGCCCTTCTAGATTTATTTGTGATTGTATTCATCGATGACATCTTGGTGTATTCTAGATCCGAGGCAGAACATGCGGATTATTTGCGTACTGTCCTTAGAATTCTTCAAACTCGAGAGTTGTTTGTAAAATTTTTGAAGTGTGAGTTTTGGTTGAACTCAGTGACATTTTTGGGGCACATTGTTTCAGCCGATGGTATTCGGGTAGATAGCCAAAAGATTGAGGCCGTGAAGACTTGGCCAAGGCCCATAACTCCTACGGAGGTTCGTAGCTTTCTGGGCTTAGCAGGATATTACAGGAGATTTGTTGAAGGTTTTTCTTTTATCTCTGCACCACTCACAGAGCTGACCCAGAAATCAGCAAAGTTTCAATAGACAGATGCTTGTGAAAGTAGTTTCTGTTATATCCCGTATTTTGTACATTGGGATAATCCGAGCTAATCATGATAAGTTAAGGAAAAGACTATTCCAGGATTCGAGGTAGAGACTTTTGACCTCCGATTTTATTTTAAGGCATAAGTTGCTTATGATTTTATTGGCTTGGAATATTAAGGAAAATTTGGGGTTAAAAGTGAATTAAAGGAAGTTAATATTTCATGAACAAAAGGGCCAAGTGGCCGTCCCATGTGGTGTGGGCCATGGTCCACATGGATGCATAATATATGTAGTTAAAAGATGACAATTTATTTCATTCATCATCTCTTCACAAACCTTAGAAGCTTAGAGAACCTTGGAGAAAAAAACAAGAGGAAAAAATTTGAAGGTCCTTGTTAACGTGAGTAGTTGTTGGAGTCAACAAACCATTTGTTTTTACCATTTACAACCCTAGCCAAGTTGTGGAGTTAAGTGGAAAAGGTAAGGTTTAATCTTCTTTTTCATATGTTATGAATGATTTGTACATGTTGTAGTGTGTAGGAATGGATGGAAATCATGAAATTTATGTATTGTGGTGGTGGCCGAATATGGGTTGCTTTGTATGGCAAAGGATGAACTAATTTTATTTAGTATTTTGGTTGTTGTTGTTGTGGATTCTATGATGATAATGAAAGTTTAATGATTCAAGTTGAAGTTGTAATTGTTGTGGGCTGTTTTAGAAGCCAACGTGATTTGAATGTAGTTTTTATATTTATGAGAATGATATTGTTAACGTGTGGATTGTTGGTGTAATTCATGAATTTGGGAGAGAGGAATGTGTTGTTGTTGTTCTTGTCGGGTTTGGGAGGTTTCGGGTGGAGTGGTGTTTTGGTTGGGTTGTTTTGAATATTGTGCGGGTTGTTTGAAGTGTTCTTGAATCTTGTTTGAATGATCTCGGATTAGTACTTGAACATGTGAGCGTTGATGTTGGCTTGAATGTATGTAGTTGAATTGAATGTAAATGGAATGTTGTCGAATTATGTAGAAAAGAGTTACTAACGTTAGAATGTATTTTGAATTAATTGTTGATGTTGTTAGTATGGTTGTTGGTATTGTTGTTGATGATTTGGCCGAGTTGAATTCTCGGGGTTGTTGAATTTATAGGGGAAATGCTGCCCAAATTTCTGTAGATAAAGTGCTAGTTTGGGATTGAATTCCTAAGTGCCTATAACTAATGTTAGTATCTAATGACGTTATTGTAGATCTTGGAAAGTCCGAGACTTAAGTTTGGATTAGCTTAGGAAGCGGACGAGGTATGTAAAGCCTATCCTTCTTTCTTTTGGCATGTCTTAGACGTAAGTAAGATATGATACGAGCCTCGGGGTAACTCCGTATTCTTAAGATCCGAGCATGTCTACGATTCTTATTCACTTCTTGATGTTGGCATTCTTAATATAGTCGAACTATGGTCCTTATGTCTTTTGTATGATTGGATTTCAAAGGTTGCATAAAGAGTTTTTGTTCCTAAAGGATTCTATGTCGAATAAGGTCCGTAACTTTCATAGACGGGCTCGGATCGCTTCGATACGTTCGTAGAAGATTCTATAACGAATAATGTCTCTAACTTTCATAGGCGGGCTCGGATTGGTTTGATACTTGTCCGTGGTCCCCGAGACTTTCCTTTGTATAGTTCTAACGACTTTTTGAAAGAACTTAACTTGACTATCGTCTTAACCCCCCCCGAGTTGATTACTTACTTATCTATTGAGTCTACGTAATGATGATTTTTATGCATATGGTTACTCACGACTACTGCTCGTGCATCTGGTTGTTACATCTTTCGCCGAGTCCGGGCCGGTTATGTCATCGTGCGCACTATGCTATATTCGGAGTATGATGTGTTATGGTTCACCGAGTCCCTCGCTAGAGGGCGGGTACGTATATATATTTGGTGTTATGATGTGTTATGGCGTTATGATGTGTTATGGAGATATGTTTGGGTTACGGAGATATGAAATCTTACAGTATGATGTGTTATGGCGCCAGATGACGGGGTGGCGACCATGTTCCCTGAGCCCCATGCATGATTTGTGTTTCAAAAGTAAATATTTTGGTATTTTGGATATTGTACTTATTTACTGTACTTCTTGTTCCGGTTATGATCCTGTTTACTGTATTTCATGCTTTGCATATACTCAATACATATTTCGTACTGACCCCCTTTCTTCGGGGGCTGCGTTTCATGCCGCGGTACGAACGCCCACTTTGGTGATCCGCCGACTTAGGACACCTACTCTGCTATCTTGGAGTGCTCCTTTGTTCGGAGCCTATATTTTGGTACGGACTCTTCCGTTGTATATGTATATGTCCATTCGGGGGTACGGCGGGGCCTGTCCCGTCATATGATTACTGTTACTCTTAGAGGTACGTAGACATATATGTGGGTTGTGAATATTCTTGTTCGGTTATGTTCGTATGATTTATGTTTTGGGCGGTCCCGTTCGCCGTGGCGACCTTGTCGGCTTGCGTTTGTATATATTTTGGGACGTTGTGCTTTATGATAGCCTTGCGCTTCTGTGATATATATATGTACATGCGACACTTTGGAGACGACGTCCGACTTTGTATATGTATAAGTTATTTGTATGCTTTGATTACGTTAATGGGTGTGTACGAGTGTCCGGCTCGGGCACTAGTCACGGCCTACGGGGTTGGGTCGTGACAAAAGTGGTATCGAGCGGTTCGTCCTCGGAATGTCTACGGACCGTGTCTAGTAGAGTCTTGTTTATCGGTGTGTTGTGCACCACATCTATAAACGAGGAAGCTACGGGACATTTAGGATGTTATCTTTCCTTTTATCCTAGATCGTGCGATAGAGGCTTGTATTATCGGGATGACTCCTCCCTAACGAATTGTTATGTTTTCGGCGATGCCTCCAAAGAAAGGCGACGTGCCCGAAAGGGCAAGTCGGCGGCGGTGGAGAGACTAGCCGAGGGCCGGAGAGTTACTAGGGCCGTGCCCGGCTTGAGCCGAGGTTGTGCTCCGGTCGGCGAGCTGCGCTGCGCCGCCCATTAGAGGAGCATGGGCGGCGGCGGTGCGGATCGGGGGCGGCTTCACCGCCAGCTCCCGAGGTTCCAGTACCCGAGCCTCCAGCTCCTCAGCCAGGGGCGGAGGATAGGGCTATGAGAGATGCGGTCCAGTTGCTGACCAGATTGGTGGCGGGGCAGGTTCACAGGCACGGATTAGGAGGTGATCATGCGGACAGACATGATAGTTTGAGGGCCCGTGATTTCCTGACTTGTAATCCTCCAGAGTTCTTCGGGTCAAAGCCCGAGGAGGATCCCCAGGAGTTTATTAGACAGATGCAGCGTACGTTGCGGCTAATTAAGGCTTCTGAGACTGAGTCTGTCGAGTTGGCTTCATATCGGTTGCGGGATGTAGCTGCTAATTGGTATGAGTCCTGGGAGTTGTCTAGGGGCGAGGGTGCTCCTCCAGCGGTGTGGGATGAGTTTACAGAGGCCTTTCTTGGCCACTTTCTGCCTCCAGAGATGCGGCGAGCTAGGGTTGACAGATTCCTACAGTTGAGACAGAGGGGCAGGAGCGTTCGAGAGTATAGTCTGGAGTTTGATTCATTGGCTAGATATGCACCCACTATTGTAGCTGATATGACTGATAGGATGCATCGATATGTGATGGGGTTGGATCGTTATTTGGTTGATAGCTGTATGGTGATGGCTTCTCAGCCCGGTATGGATATTACACGGGTACGGGCATGCCCGGGGGTATGGAGGATCGACATAGAGGGCGTCGGCCGACGGGGAGATTATGACGAGGAGCCGGCCCGAGAGGGCTAGATCGGTTATTCGGGAGTCTCGAGCGGGCGGCCTCGGCGGCGGTATAGTAGATATCCTTCCCGGCCCGGCACGGAGTACACCCCCGCGGTTCACGGGTAGGAGACCGGATAGTACGGGGTATTCGGGGCGCGGGTCAGAGCTCCAGGGCTTCGGGTTCGCAGGTGGACAGAGGTTCCGGTCAGTCGAGGCCACCCATACCTCGGTGTTCTCACTGTGGGAGGCATCACCCTGGAGAGTGTTATCGTGCTACGGGTGCTTGTTTTTCCTGTGGCCGTCAGGGCCACCTTATGAGAGATTGTCCGCTTGGGGGTAGTCCAGGTGGTGCAGCTCAGCCCTCTTTGGGTCGATTCTTGGTTCATCGTCCTCTTACGTAGCTATGCGCCTGTGGGGGCGGGGTATGCGACACCAGCAGGCCGCGGTAGAGGTCGTGGCGGAGCTTCCAGTTCTAGCGGTCCCTCGAACCGCATATATGCCTTGGCTAGCCGACAGGATCAGGAGGCGTCACCTAATGTGGTTACAGGTATATTATTGATCTTCTCCCGAGATGTATATGCATTGATAGACCCAGGCTCTACTTTATCGTATATTTCTCCCCTTGTTGCTAGTAAAATTGGGATAAAACCCGAACCGATAGAACCGTTTGAGGTAGCTACACCGGTAGGAGATTCTGTCATCGCAAGGCAGGTATATAGAGATTGTTCGGTAATTATATGTGGCCGTTGCACTAAAGCAGATTTGATAGAGCTAGATATGACTGAGTTCGATGTTATTATGGGTATGGATTGGCTAGCTTCTTGTTATGCTAACGTTGATTGTCAGAAGAAGGTAGTTCGCTTCCAATTCCCAGGGGAACCCGTTATAGAGTGGACGGGAAATACAGCATCGCTGAGGGGTAAGTTTATTTCATACCTCAAGGCAAGGAAGATGGTTAGAAAGGGTTATATTTACCATCTGGTTCGTGTACATGACTTGAAAGCGAAGCACCGACTCTTCGGTCGGTCCCGGTGGTTAATGAATTTCCGGATGTATTCCGGATGAACTTCCGGGTCTTCCTCACGAGCGGGAGATAGAGTTCACTATAGATGTCTTTGCCCGGACACTCGGCCTATATCTATTCCTCCTTACGAGAATGGCACTGCACGGGGGTGAAAGAATTGAAGGAGCGGTGAGGGATTTATTAGAGAAGGGCTTCATTAGGCCCGGCACATCACCTTGGGGAGCGCCGTATTGTTCGTGAGAAAGAAAGATGGGTCGGCTAACGGATGTGTATTGATTATAGGCGGTAAATAAGGTAACCATAAAGAATAAATATCCCCTCCCCGGGATTGATGATTTGTTTGACCGGTTGCGGGGTGCTAAGTGTTTCTCGAAGATAGACACAACGGTCAGGCTACCACCAGTGCGGGTAAGAGAGGCAGATATTCCAAAGACTGCATTCAGGACTCGATATGGGCATTATGAGTTTAGAGTGATGTCTTTTGGGCTGACCAATGCTCCAGCAGTGTTTATGGATCTGATGAATCGAGTATTCAAGCCGTTCCTAGATATGTTCGTGATTGTATTTATTGATGATATCCTAGTCTATTCACGATCAGAAGAGGAACATGCAGATCATCTGAGGGCGGTACTTGGGGTGCTCCAGCACCAAAAATTGTATGCTAAGTTCTCTAAATGTGAATTCTGGTTGACTTCAGTAGCATTCTTGGGGCATATTATTGGAGCTGATGGCATCGGGTGGATACACAGAAGATTGAGGCCGTAAAGAATTGGCCTAGACCTACGACACCTGCGGGGTACGTAGTTTTACGGGATTAGCGGGATATTACAGGAGATTTGTGGAGAAGTTTGCTTCGATTTCAGTGCCTTTAACGAGGCTGACTCAGAAGGGCGCTAAGTTCCAGTGGACCGATGCTTGCGAACGAAGCTTCCGATTCTTTGAAAGAAAAGTTGACTACGGCTCCGATTCGACTCTTCTGAGGGACCGAGATGGTTATGTTATTTATTGTGATGCTTCGGTGTTGGGTTAGGTTGTGTATTAATGCGGCATGGCGAGTTATAGCCTATGCCTCCCGGCGGCTCGAAAGCACGAAAGAAATTATCCTACTCATGATGCGGAGCTAGCGGCGGTAATTCATGCTTTGAAGATATGGAGACACTATCTATATGGCGTTCATGTTGATATTTATACGGATCACAAAAGCCTCCGGTATATCTTTAAGCGAAGGAGAGTGAATTTGCGGCGAGAGAGAGGTGGCTAGAGTTCTTTGAAAGACTATGATGTTGATATTTTATATCATCTGGGAAAGCCAATGTTGTAGCGATGCACTCGGCCGTAAGTCTATGGGTAGCTTGACGGACGTGCCATCGAAAAAAAAGAAATGGTTCGTGAGATTCATCGGCTAGCTAATCTTGGAGTCCGTTTGGCCGATTACGGAGATACGGGGTTTTCGTCGAGGAGATTCGCTGAATCCTCTATTATGGAAGAGATAAAGCGACGTCAGTATGAGGACCCTGTTCTGGCACAGTACAGAGATGCAGCCCTTGAAAAGGAGAAGACCCCGTTCGAGATTACACCTGATGGAGTACTACTACACAGGGGCAGATTATGTGTACCTGAGGTTGCGGGGCTGCGGCGACAGGTTATGGGAGAGGCACATTATGCCGTTATTTTTCATCCGGGATCACAAAGATGTATCATGACCTCGGATGCTTGTATTGGTGGGATGGTATGAAGAGGGACATAGCAGAGTTCGTTGCTCAGTGCCCAAATTGTCAGCAGGTTAAGATCGAACATCAGAAGCCGGGTGGATTGTTACAGGAGATGGAGATTCCGACTTGGAAGTGGGAAATAATTAATATGGACTTCATTACAGGCTTACCTCGCACTCCACGGAAGTATGACTCCATATGGGTTATCGTTGATAGGCTGACAAAATCAGCCCATTTCCTTCGATCGGGACTACTTATTCGGTGAGGATTATGCCGGGTTATATATTAAGGAGATAGTAAGACTTCACGGAGTTCCCATATCTATTATATCCGACGAGGGTGCCCGGTTTACGGCTAACTTTTGGAGATCATTTCGGGAAGGATTGGGGACACGGGTGAGTCTTAGTACGGCATTTCACCCTCGGTCGACGGACGGGCCGAGCGTACTATTCGGACGCTAGAAGATATGTTGCGGGCTGTGTTATTGATTTCGAGAGGTAGGCGGGATGATCATTTGCCACTTGTTGAGTTTGCTTATAATAATAGCTACCATTCTAGCATCCGGATGGCACCGTATGAGGCTACGTATGGCGGGGAAATGCGAGGTCACCGATTGGCTGGTTCGATGTTGGCGAAACTAAGTTAATTGACCCAGATATGATTCAACAAGCAGTTGACAAGGTGAAACTCATTCGGGAACGGTTATTAGCAGCTCAGAGTCGACAGAAATCATATGCAGATAATCGACGTCGACATTTAGAGTTCCAGAATGGTGATTAGGTATTCCTGAAAGTGTCACCCAGGGTGTTATGAGATTCGGCAAAAAGGGAAAGCTCAGTCCGAGATATATTGGGCCTTATCAGATTGTCCGTAAGATAGGCAAGGTTGCCTATGAATTAGATCTACCATCTGATTTGGGAGCAGTGCATCCGGTTTTCCACGTGTCTATGCTTCGCAAATGCATTGGTGACCCTTCCAGAATATTTCCCGTAGAGGATATTCAGGTGACAGAGGAGCTATCCTACGAGGAGCGACCTATAGCCATCTTGGATCGTCGGGTGAGAAGGTTGCGTAATAAAGATGTGGCTTCCGTTAAGGTGTTGTGGCGGAACAATAACGGGGAGGAGATGACCTGGGAAGCCGAAGAGGAGATGAAGAAGAAGTATCCCCACTTATTTCCTATGCCTACAGGTAATCTAAATTCCTTAATTGGTTATGTTGATTGATGAATGAATTGTATGTGATAGCTATAAAAGAAACTCCCCCGAAATGCTTATAAGACCCCGTAGGACTAGTTTAACATTCGAGGACGAATGTTCTAAAGGGGGGAGGATGTTATATCCCGTATTTTGTACATTGGGACAATCCGAGCTAACCATGATAAGTTAAGGACAAGACTATTCCGGGATACGAGGTAGAGACTTTTACCTTCGACTTTGTTTTAAGGCATAGGTTGCTTATGAATTTATTGGCATGGAATATTAAGGAAAATTTGGGGCTAAAAGTGAATTAAAGGAAAGTTAATATTTCATGAAACAAAGGGCCAAGTGGCCGTGTGGCATGGTGGGTGTGGGCCATGGTCCACATGGTGGGCATAATATATGTAGTGGAAAGATGACAATTTATATTCATTCATCATCTTTTCACCTTAGAAGCTTGGAGAACCTTGGAGAAAAAAAAAAGCCATTTCGGCCATAGCAAGCCAAAAATTGAGGTCCAAAAATAGTGATCAAAAAAATATTTTCTTCTAGCAATTCAACCAATTGGAAGGTCCTTGTTAACGTGGAGTAGTTGTTGGAGTCAACAAACCATTCGTTTCTACCATTTACAACCCTAGCCAAGTTGTGGAGTTTAGTGAAAAAAGGTAAGGTTAATCTTCCTTTTCATATGTTATGGATGGTTTGTGTATGTTGTAGTATGTTGAAATGGATAAAAATCATGAAATTTGTGTGTTGGGGTGGTGGCCGAATATGGATTGTGCTGTATGGCAAGGAATGAACCAATTTTATTTAGTATTTTGGTTGTTGTTGTTGTGGATTCTATGATGATAATGAAAGTTTAATGATTCAAGTTGAAGTTGTAATTGTTGTGGGCTGTTTTAGAAGCCAACGTGATTTGAATGTAGTTTTTATATTTATGAGAATGATATTGTTAACGTGTGGATTGTTGGTGTAATTCATGAATTTGGGAGAGAGGAATGTGTTGTTGTTGTTCTTGTCGGGTTTGGGGAGGTTTCGGGTGGAATGGTGTTTTGGTTGGGTTGTTTTGAATATTGTGCGGATTGTTTGAAGTGTTCTTGAATCTTGTTTGAATGATCTCGGATTAGTACTTGAACATGTGAGCGTTGATGTTGGCTTGAATGTATGTAGTTGAATTGAATGTAAATGGAATGTTGTCGAATTATGTAGAAAAGAGTTACTAACGTTAGAATGCGTTTTGAATTAATTGTTGATGTTGTTAGTATGGTTGTTGGTATTGTTGTTGATGATTTGGCCGAGTTGAATTCTCGGGGTTGTTGAATTTATAGGGAAAATGCTGCCCAAATTTCTGTAGATAAAGTGCTAGTTTGGGATTGAATTCCTAAGTACCTATAACTAATGTTAGTATCTAATGACGTTATTGTAGATCTTGGGAAGCCCGAGACTTAAGTTCGGATTAGCTTAGGAAGCGGACGAGGTATGTAAAGCCTAACCTTTCTTTCTTTTGGCATGTCTTAGACGTAAGTAAGATATGATACGAGCCTCGGGGTAACTCTATTCTTAAGATCCGAGCATGTCTACGATTCTTATTCACTTCTTGATGATAGCATTCTTAATGTAGTCGAACTATGGTCCTTATGTCTTTGGTATGATTGGATTTCAAATGTTGCATAAAGAGTTTTTTGTTCTTAAAGAATTCTATGTCGAATAAGGTCCCTAACTTTCATAGATGGGCTCGGATCGCTTCGATACGTTCGTAGAAGATTCTATAACGAATAATGTCTCTAACTTTCATAGGCGGGCTCGGATTGGTTTGATACTTGTCCGTGGTCCCCGAGACTTTCCTTTATATAGTTCTAACGACTTTTGAAAGAACTTAATATGGCTATCATCCCGACCCCCGAGTTGGATTACTTACTTATCTATTGAGTCTGTAATGATGATTTTTATGCATATGATTACTCACGACTCTGCTCGTGCATACTGTTGTTACATCTTTCGCCGAGTCCCGGGCCGGTTATGTCATCGTGCACACTATGCTATATTCCGGAGTATGATGTGTTATGGTTCACCGAGTCCCTCGCTGGAGGGCCAGGTACCGTATATATATTTTGGTGTTATGATGTGTTATGGCGTTATGATGTGTTATGGAGATATGCTGGGTTACGGAGATATGAAATCTTCTGGAGTATGATGTGTTATGGCGCCAAATGACGGGGTGGCGACCATGTTCCCTGAGCCCCATGCATGATTTGTGTTTCAAAAGTAAATATTTTGGTATTTTGGATATTGTACTTATTTACTGTACTTCTTGTTCCGATTATGATCCTGTTTACTGTATTTCATGCTTTGCATACTCAGTACATATTTCGTACGACCCCGCTTTCTTCGGGGGCTGCGTTTCATGCCCGCGGTACGAGACGCCCACTTTGGTGATCCGCCGGCTTAGGACACCTACT
>NW_026722396.1:0-7211 GCF_029784015.1 Lycium ferocissimum | reverse complement strand
ACTTTACCGGGGGAAAAGGAATTTTTTTAAAGCGGAGACTATCCTCTAGATCACTCGTCCCTTTTCCCTTTAAAATTTTAAAAACTTATGGGCCTGGCCTCGCCGAATTTCCCGGAGGCAAATAATATCGGGGGAAGGGGTCTCCCAAACCCTTCCCAAAAAGGGAGGTGCTTTGGCCCCCCGTGAAGCCATCCAACCGTATACCAATGAACCGCAACATCCACCAATCTATAGGACACTAACTCCACCGATTCGGTGTCAAAGCATGTATCAACCGAAGCATCCTCAACATACCATCAATAAAGTTCCGAGGGTCCTCATTCGGCTTTGATCCAAAGAATTTCGGAGGGTTCAGACTAATGAAATCATGGCCCTTGCACTAACGGCCCTATCTCACGTTTCGTACTTTGCCGCTCGAGTAGGCAACCCAGTGAGTCGGCAAATGAATGGCCCTTTTTACATCTTGTTTCGAAGCATCCGGGTGGAGGAACCGAGGTACCGGGAGCTGGGGCCGAGGCTCTCTCACGCTCCTCTAATATAGGTACCGAACAGAGGACCGAGATTGAGCCACACCCCGAGACTCACTTTCCCACACGGTGGGGCGCGCTCTTTCCAGCCCGCTTTTCTACCACCGTGCCCTTTTTGGCCGCCGTAGCCTTTCTTTCTTCATTTCGAAATACACAACACATGGTTAAGAAACAAGTTCTTACATCATAGCTCTTATCGCACGATTCTTATGAAGAAAGAATAAGGTCATTCATTCCTAAAATGCCCTTGAGCCTTCTTGTTTATAAGTGTGGCGCACAATGCACCCATAACCAAGATCACTAGACATGGCTCGTAGACACACCCTAGGACCGAATCGGCTTCCGATACCACTTTTGTCACGATCCAACCGGAGGGCCGCGGACGGCACCAGTGCTATCCCACCCGGGCACCTCTTAACATACTTTCACATCACATCTAGGTGAGCTATATCGCTAAATCATGCTTTTCATTCTTCATCATTCTGATCTCATTCGGCGAAAATTTACTTATAACATCAATAACATCTATTTCCATATAAATGTACATGAGCCGACAAGGCTAACAAAACAATATCCCAAAATATAGGCCGACAAGGCCAAATATATCTAACCATATACACATGTCTACGAGCCTCTAAGAAGAATACGTCATATCATAACATATAGGCGGGACAGGACCTTGCCGTGCCCATGAATATGTACACAAAAGAAACTATACCCAAAAACTATGACTCCGAATGAAATGGAGCTCCACTATGTAGTCCCCGAGAATATAGCTATGGATCAAGTACGTCTCACGCCCACTCACGGCATGACG
Source organism: Lycium ferocissimum (assembly GCF_029784015.1). Taxonomy (NCBI): domain Eukaryota; kingdom Viridiplantae; phylum Streptophyta; class Magnoliopsida; order Solanales; family Solanaceae; genus Lycium; species Lycium ferocissimum. Next base: position 5,867 of record NW_026722396.1, on the reverse strand, counting down.
CAACGTCCACAAACAAAAGGACGCGCACGAAGAATGTACCGAGGTGTGTAAAGCATGATCAACATCAATATGAAAGCATAATAGACAACATATGAAATAACATAGGGTGGGAGATAATAGCATCATTGTCATAGCACTTACTTACTTCCCATAGGGACGTTCCATTTCTATTGCGTATTCGTGTACATACATCCATATCCGTACTCATTTACCTTTCGTATCCATTTTTCGTATTCGTATTCATATTTCCATTCATACTCATGTTCATATCATATACATAGCCTTTACTTGGCATTTACATATACTTAGCATATTCGTACTCTCCCCATATTGATGTCATATACATAGCATTTACATAGCATACCCGACCATGAAGGTTCGGGTGTACCACATACCAGCCTACCAAGGCTCGAAAGGTCATACCCCGGCCTCGCCAAGGCTCGCTGTTATTCGTACCCAACTGCAGTGGTGCGCGCGCATCGTCATATATAGATATATACATTTTCACTATATTCTATCCTGCCATATAAGCTCGGAGTTCACAATAGCCACTCATGGGCACATATACATATAAGCTCATAAATATCTTTAGCCTTTTTACTATCGTCATTCATTACATTTATCCTTAAAGGATTACTCGTCGTATAAGGAACTTGGTACAATCGTATCATATCGAGCATCATAGTTTAGTAGCTTTAGGAGATAGTGATCATAGAAGAATAGATATTTGGTCAAAGAACCATGCCTTATGAAAGAAGGGTTAGCCTTACATACCTTTTCGTGCAACTATTCTATCACTTGTACGTTCTTCTTCAATGCTCACATTTCTACCTTCATTAAAGTGCATACTAATATTAGATAATCAATAACTTAGCATACATGGCTTAATCTAGAGAAAATCGGACAGCAACTCTTTTATTTGTACGACTTCCTCCATATCATATATCAACTCCTAAACATCAATAATAATATTCACAATATCATCACAATAGTCTTTATTCAACTACATTGTCCTTACTTTTCAATTCACTTCCAATCATCCACATTCATGGTCATATCATACGATTACGTTCATTCATATACAATGTCGATTCCATGTTCTCAATATCATTTATGTTATAATCATAATGATTCAAGAATCATAACTTAATCCAACCATCTATTCAAAAGTGACACTATTCCCACATTCATGACCCATTTCCTATTTCCTCATATAATCCAAGTGTTTCAACTTTCAAATACCTTAAATAACATGGAGATGTCATAAAACTTACCTTAGAAGGTGTAGGATTGAACCTTGGGAGCAAATACCTCACTTGAGCAAAACCCTAGTTTTTCCTTCACTTGGATTCCTTGTTTTTGATGAACTTTAATGAATTTTCTTACTTTTGATTCACTTGGTTTGATGATAAGAACCTTTGATCTCCCTTGGATTCTTGTTCATGAAATGTATGTAATGTTCTAGAGACTTTAGAGAGAAGTGGGGAAGTGTTAGAATGAAATAATGAAGTTGGGATCATCTTTATAGACTTGTAATATTTCAGCCCGTCGGGACTTCCACGGACTCTTCCACGGTCCGTGGAACATTATATGGGTCGTGGAACTGGTCGTGGTTCACGACCAGCCAATCACCATCTCTGCTGGGACTTCCACGGACCCTTCCACGGTCCGTGGAACATTATATGGTCCGTGGAAGTGGCCGTGAAACCCACAGTTTCACCGAAGTTGTTCCCGTCGTCTCGTTTGATCTCCAATCCTTATGGAACCCTCTTGACACTTATTTAGAACTTCATTAACAATCTAAAGGACGTTATAAATCTTCTCCAAAACATTATTAAGCCATCATTAACTCGTTACTCACGAATCCTTTCCGATACTTATCGTATACATTGCCTTCTCTTGGCAACTTTCTCGTCCAACATCGAATGTCTTTAAAATCTTATTTAGAATCATCAAATGCTATTTATTACTTATTGAAATACCGTACTCTTCGTGCTCTTCGTTAGTCTATTCACTGTGCATCAACGGAAAATTTTTCGAGGTGTAACAATAAGTGAGGCCAATAGCATACAATCGAGTGCCTTAATGGTGTAACTTGTATATATATATATATATATACATACATAGTTATACATGTGATAGGTTCAGTAAATATAAATTAACCGGGTCCCTTTTTCTTTTCCTCCTCTTCACTGTATGGCCACTTGGGCAGAATCCAGCCACCTTATTGGGCCAATAGGAAATTCTTTCAAATATTATTGAGTTAAAGAGAAGAAATGGAAGCTAATATTGTTAAAAAACACAAAGAAGGCCCTGCCATGGGTTAAAATGGCCAACTAGGGGCTTGGTACGCCCCTAGTCTTCCCTTTCTCTTTGTTTACCCATTATTTGTTATATGTAATCGGTTGTATCATGTATTTGCAGAATTGTAAAACTCATGTATATTATTGGATTTTTATGATTATGAACTAGTCGTCTTAGCACAATGGTGCTTACGCCGTCTAGTTCAACTTTAAGCCCCCACACGATTTTCAAACCCGAGCTTAGTATAAATGATTTTGAAAATAAAAATGGCTAAGTAAGTAAACCAGTAAAAATGATAAAAAGGATTACATCATTATAGAATACTGCTACCATCTTCCTAAAGAAGAAAAACCAAATTGACGTTTTTAAACCGAAGGAACATTTTTCCTTTAAACTCATTTTCCTAAAAAGATTTCTTTTTTGATTAAGCCCGGTCAGAAAAGAGATTTCAAATTGTATATATATATGGAGTGTATTCATACACCAGAAACAAGTCTTCTCTTTGGACTAAGCCCAGTCGAAAAATAGGAATTTTGGGGCTAAGGCCCAATTAAAACCACATTTTTAAGCCCCACTTAATAAAATTTTCAATAAAAAGGTGGACGGACTATTTTGGGCTGAGCCTAGTAATGTAAAAACAAATTTTTGGGCTAAGGCCCAACAAAAATCAACACATCTAGACATTTAATTAATTTTCAGAAAAAAGAATAAAATTTGGGCCAACCCCACGTAAAAATATCACCTTTTATTTACAAATATTGGGCCTTAAGTTTAAAACTCTAGGACCAAGAAAAGTTAGTTTTGTTATAAAAGCAAACCTCTTATAAATTAAATCCGTATGAATCATCTGAGGACATAAAAGTTTTAGATAAGGACATTCTTAAAACGTGTTAAACGGATTAACCCAGACCATGTATGAGTCAAGCATGCACAAAACTCATTTATCCCATACTTTAAATAAATGAACCTTTTTTATCTTTAAAAAACTACTACTATCCTTATATATAAAAGGAACTAGTTGTTAAATCCGAACCTAACTACCCTATATGTAAAGGGGATATGCTCAAATTATTTCAAAAAAAAAAAAAGATATGCAAAATGACAGACTTTTATAATGCGGGGAATAAACACCATATAAATAGTTCATGCAAATACTCATACATTGAAATTCGAAGGTCAGCCGTATAGTACGGATCCTTAATACTAGGGTGCCTAACACCTTCCCTAGGGGATCACTAGAACCTTACCGAGAACTTTGGATTACGAAAGATTTTTCACGGTGTATGAATAAACCCTTCAAAACTGACTTTTCTAATTTCCTAAAAATTAGGTGGCGACTCTTTTAAAACAAAGTCCGAAAGAGCACCAACGAGTTCGAAGTAGCTTTCCGAGCGCTAACACCGCCCGTGAAATGTGAACCGTTACACCTTTCTATATGGTGGTTGCGCCGTTAACGCAGATTCTTCCTATCTTCCTTAACCACTCTCCTCCTCTTGGCCCGACTATCCTCTTCCTTTTGTAATATCTCATAACATATACTGATGATCCCTGATTAACAGACTCCTAAGACTGAGGACTATCCAGCACTTCCAGAACGCTAACGTCCGTAGCGGCCCTAACATAATGCTGAACCTAAGGGGATACTGGACATGTTAACCCCTGCTCTGCTCCCCTCACATTCTGCTCAATAGGCCCCAAATGTGAAAATAAGATCCGTGGTGAGGTCGTAACTGAAACCACTCGGACAGGTGTCTCATATTAACCCTCAGACGGGTCCTTCTCAATAGAAGTCATAATCTCTGAAGGCTCTAACTAAATAATGATCTCCAAGGGGTTGGTCTCAATCGTATAACTTATACTTCTCCTCTTTTCTTCTGTCACCCTCTGACCTGTATCGGCAGGTGGTACTGTTTTAACACTCTCGGAGCTGTCCCCACACTTCTACTAACTAAGACTTTTCTCTTTATCGACATTACTGCAATTCAAATGAGAAAATAGGATTAGGAACGAACTTTCCTACATTTCGGCTCTATCGCACGATCTAGATTATAAAGAAAAGAAACATTCCTAAATGTCCTACAGCCTCCTGTTTATAAGTATGGCGCGCTTCATACCCATAAATAAGACTCTACTAGACACGACTCATAGATATCCCTAGGATTGACATGCTCTGATACCAAATTTTTCACACCCCGACGAGGAGCATGACGGGCACCGACCCTTAGGTCGGATACCACCTGGCGTAACAGATACTATGATTAACATATAATATAACTCGAGGGACACCTGCACACAGAAAAGGACCAAATACAAAAATATGCAGTAATTCAACATATATATATATATATATATATATACACATATACATACATAAGCGAGTCGACAAGGCCGCTTCAATATAGTAAGTGTCATAAAGCCGACAAGGCTTTTAGGAGAATACCAAAATCAAAACTTGACCGATAAGGTCAGACATAATATCTACATACGCCACTGTGTCTATGAGCCTCTAAGAATGTGCATATGAACATATATCGTGATAACATAAATATACCGAAAGATGGCAAGTCTGGTATAGCGGCACTTGCTGACACCGCTAAAGCTGAAAGTCCTACTGAAGAGGTCCTCCGCTCTGTATGTTAGGACTTGCAGCATGAAATGCAGCATCCCGTGGGATGGAACGTTAGTACGGATAAAAGTACTGAGTATGTAAGGCAGGAAACAACATCATAAGTGAGACATAGATACAGAAGGATATAAGTAACCTGAGCCATTTGAGAATGTACAATATGCAATGCATGAGTTTAAAAATCTTACGCAAGTAAATACATATAGTAGTATCACCATCGTGTCATTATCATATCATCATCACCCCACATCCGAGGCATTTCGTCCGGGCAACCTGCATCCGAGGTATCATCATAACATGCCCACTGCAGTGGTGTGCACATCTACGTGCCTCCCCGGCCGACTATAGCGCGGCGCGGTATAGTAAAATTGTTACACCCGTAGTTTACACACGTTGAGATTCGTTAGGTGTCGGTATTGATCTGGCAGACATCGGAGTTATCATGTCGAGAAGATGCAAGATCATAGGTGCTCGTTTTATAATTATAAGAGTTAATTTCACATAACGGAGTTATAGAAGGATTGGAAAATAAGTGAACTAAGGAGATTAAGCTTCCGAGGCTTGAAAGGAAAGTTGGGCAAGGTTTGGTACATAAATTTTGGTCTAACTGGGAGAAAGAATATCTCTGAGTATATTAAGAGCTTTGAAGTGAAACAAAAGACTAAAGTGAAGTTTGGGAAGTCTAGTTTCCACTGCAACAAACCGCTTCTCAATAGGACATTGGGGTAAGGAGATATGGACGTTACAAGTTGGGATGGCGGGCAAAAGAGGGAAGTGCTGCGCGAGCGCGCAAGGCCAAAGGGCCAGCCTTGCGAACGCTGTGGCAAAAAAAAAAAACACGAGGCTCGGGTTTCGGGATGAAGGTTATATTATAAGAGGGTAATAATAATATATAAAATATACATTTGGAGACCATGGTTAATTGGTTCATTTTTTG
>NW_026722395.1:0-11529 GCF_029784015.1 Lycium ferocissimum | reverse complement strand
CTTTAATTGCTTTTTAAAAACTCCAAAAAGGGAAAAATAACCTTACTCCCAGAAACCCTAAGCTAACCCCCAAACCCATCTGGCCCTGGGTCTACAATAACATACATTGAACGTCGAACATTAGCCATAAACATCGAAGAATCCAATTCCAAGCCATTACTTTTTCTACAGAAATTTCGGCAGCACTTCCCCTACAAATTGGACATCCCCGAGAATTCAACCTCGGCCAAATATTCAACAACAACTTTGACAACCATATAAACGATATCAATACGCAATTCCAAACGCATTCTAACATTAATAGTTCCTTCCCACATACAATTCGACAACATTTCATTTATACTCAAATAAACTACATACGATCAAGCCAATACCAACGCCCATATTCAAGTAATAATCCGGGGTCATTCAATCAAGATTCAAGGACATTTCAAGCTACACACCATAAGTATTCAATTACCCATCCATTCCACCATGCCACGAACCCCTCCAAATGCACAGAAACAATCAACAATACATTTCTTCCTTCCAAATTCATTAACTACACTAACGACTCATACATTGACAACATTATGCTCACAAATCCAAGAAACTACAATAAAATCACATTAACCCCAAATCAGCCCACACGGTTTTTAACTTCAACTTACATCATTCCATGAGTTTCATTCATTTTCTACGCATTACAACAACACACAAACATGCTAAATACACTTAGTTCATGTTATACCTCGCATTTTGTGCGTATTCGGAAAAATCGGGAATAAGTCGGAATGGTAGGAATTGAGTTCAATTAGTTCTACTTGGTGTGCATGTGATGTTTTAAAGACTAGTGACGTGGAAATATTGGAAAAGACTAAGGGCAAAATTGGAATCTTGGAAAATGGTTTCATGAATTACCAAAATGTGGGCTAAGGATTTTGGACTTGGAAAATGAAAGAAAAAAAAAATTGGAGCCAAGCCCAACTTCGAAGGGTGGCCGGCCATGGCATGGACAATTTAGATTTAAATCCATGCCATGTGACAAGGTTATGTGACAAATTAATTATATAAGGGACCCGAGGTTCATCAATTTTCTAGAAATTTCAAGACATGAGAAAGAAGGAGAAAACAAGAAAAAACTTCAAGAACAAGAGGAGGGGCATTCGGCCAGCCCCCTCCACTTTTACCCCATCAAAATCTTGCCTCTAAAATTATTTTCTTGTGGTATTTATACCAATTCAAGGTCCCTCTACAACGTGGTGCAATTATTTCGGAAGATAACCCATTGGTTTCGTCGTTTGAGTAATTTGATGGAGTGAAGAAACTTGAAGAGGAAGGTAAGAATTCATCCCTTCTAATTATGTTTTGAAGGTTTGCTTGTGTTGTAGTATGTGTAAATGAGTAGAACATATAGAAATATGGAAGTTTGCATGGCGGAAGTGCATGTGTGCATGTGGCCGAATACATGTAGCATGGTTATGTTGAATTTTGTGTTGTATTCTAGTTGTGGTTATGGTGGAATTCACATTGGATATGAAAGTTGAATAAATTTGGTTGAAGTTGGAATATAGGTGCTTGGCCGTGTGGTATGGTGGTGCTAGAAAGGGAGTGAATAAATGTTGTTTAATATGTTAGTGGTTTTGTTATGATCCTTGTAGGGTAAATGGAAGTAAAATGATGTAAGTTTGCATTGAAGTGGAATGTAGAGGCTTATGTTGTTTTAGTATGATTTCATGTCATTATGATAATTAAGTTGTTAAGGTGTGAATTATGGTGATTGTTGATGAACTTGGAAGATGGAAATATGTTATGAATATGTATGTTGAAGATTAGAAGATTTGGATAAATTATGACTTTGGTGGAAAGTTGTGTATTTTATATAATTTGTGTATATATTGTAAAAATGGTATGAAGTGCTTCCAAATGGCATTGTAACGATTCTAGTTAGTAATGAATGTGAATATGATGGCATTGATTTGGACACGTGAAGTCGGAATGAAAGTTGTTGCATTATGTTGGAAAATTGATTAGTTGTATCATATTGTGTTTTGTTGTGGTTGTTGATGTTGTTGTTGGGTTGTTGTTGATTGTTTTGAGCCGAGTTCAATTCTCGGGGTGTCGTATTTATAGGGGAGATGCTGCCGAAATTTGGTAGGCAAATGCTAAACCAAAAATTGGAATTTTCAGGCCTGCATGAATAGTAACTAGTAAAGGTGACCATTTGCGGATTTTCAGACGAAAATGGGATTGGAGTTTTTGGCAAGCGTAAAAGACAAGAAAGGTATGTAAAGCTTTTCGTTTCCTTTTCATGGCACGACATAGGTGTGTTAGTCTGGTTTCGACCCTTGGGGTCGCTCTATCCTTCGAATCTATATCGAAGTTGAGCGTTTTCATTGATGAATTGAACTCAATTAGACTCCAATTGACTAGATTGTTTTTTGACATCTAGAATTTGTACAAATCTAATCCGATCACTCTAAAACACTTACTAATGATATTATGAGGTCCAACGAGCGTGATTTAAGTATGCCACCTCATTTGACCCGAGGTGGGCCCGCTATTCCCGAACTTACTTCTATTATGCAAATGAATGATTTTTGGACAATATTTAAAGGAAAACGTTTTAGCTTCTCTTCTATTTATTACTTAAAAGCTGTTTAAATATTCCGTTAAATTCTATGACGTGCTTTGATATGTACCACGAATCCGAACGTTACGATTTCCGACATAATCCGCCGTGATGTCCGAAAGGTACGCACTATGACTCCGTCCGATTTCATTGATTTAAATTGTCGTTTGATCTGCCTCATCGAGTCTCTGGACATATATATGTTCTTTTTATTGCATTAGTTTCTCACTACTCCACTCGTGGATGCCTCAATGTTTCCCCCACTGAGCCCGGGCCAGGATATGTTCTCAAGCGTATGTCTCTGCATTGTTAAACGCGCCCCGGTGTGAGGGTGTATGACATGTACATGGGTCCGAAGTATGATGTGTCATGTACATATATTCTGATATCTGATTATGTGATGTGATGTGGCCACTTGGTATGTTATGATTTGTTTCGGAGATATTCCCTACTCTGAAGTATGATGTGTTATGGCGCGGGACAGAAGGGAGCGCCTTTCTTGTTCTTTTTTCTGAGTCCATAGCCCGGGGCCGGTTTTGGCATATGTCTTCTGCATGCATTACTTATGATTTTTGATATGCATTTCTGACTACCTATGCATCTCGTTCGTTTCCGTATATTCTGTTCTGATTTTAGTTTTATTTATTACAGTCTCTGCTTTACATATTCAGTACATTTTCCGTACTGACCCCTACTCTTCGAGTTGCGTTTCGTCTTGCGCAGGTACGGACGGCGATTTGAGGATCCGTTTCTTAGGTTATCTGCTCAGCTGTTGAAGTGCTCCTTTGTCCGGGGCCCGTATTTTGGTATAAAATTTTCTGTTGCATTTGTGCATATTCATTCTGGGGTACGACGGGGCCCTGTCCCGTCATATGATTATGTTTGGTTACGTAGGTACGCAGACATGTGTGTGGGTTAAATGTATATGTTTCGTGAGATTTGCGTACGTTTAGAGTTTATCTATGTTTTGTGACGGCCTTATCGGCCTTCGTGCGGCATGCCCACTTGTCCTTGTTAAATTATGATTTCTGTTTATCTTTGATATTTTGCTAATTCAGGATAAGGTACGTATGAGTGCCCAACTAGGGCACGAGTCGCGGCCTACGGAGTTGGGTCGTGACAGTTTGTCACTCTACTACACAACACACACACACGGCCACACACCACACATGCACGACGGCTATGCTTCAACATCCATATTTTCATGAACATTCATTTCTATACTGCACAACATCCACAAACCATATAACATATGAGAATAAAGATTGAGTCTTACCTCTTCCATCCCACTTCTTTCTCGGCTAGAGTTCTACATAGCAAAACGAATGGTTTTCTCTCTCCAGCAACTACTCCATGTTGTAGAGGGCCTTCCAATAAGCATGAAAGATTGAAGGAAACAATTTTCATGATCAACTATATGGGGCTGGTTCGTCCATCCCCCATCTTGGCCGTTTTTCTCCTTCTTCATTTTTCTTCACTTTTCTTGAAATTTCTAGGCAACAAATGATGAATTGGTCTTCAATTCATGACTTAATCATATATATATATATATATATATATATATGTGTGCACATGGAGGTCATGTGCCTCTCTTTCTCTTTTTTTCTTTTTCTTTTTCTCCAATTTTCTAGAAATTTCCAAGAGATGAAAATAATGAAGATGAGTTAATAAGTCATCCAATACTACACATATTCTTCATACATGTGGCCTATGGCCCACAAGTCATGTGCATGGCCACATGACCTTTAATTTCATGAAATTTAAATTTCCAAATTTTCACTTTTGGCCCCAAATTTTCATAAAATGTCTAACTTCCCATCCAACCAAATTCATAAGCACTTATGCGTTAAAACAAAGTCGGAAAATAGTCTTATTCTTAACACTTGGCTCGGAATATCCAAATGTACAAAATGCGAGGTATAACATTCATCATGTTATCTCCTAGAAATTTGAAGAAAACTTGGAGGAAAAAGATGAAGGCCATATTCGGCCAAAGGAAAAAAAATGGAGGTTCAAAAATAGCCATCAAAAAAATTAATTCTTCTAGGTTTTCAACTCATTGGAAGGTCCTAAACAACATGGAGTAATTGTTAGAGCAAGAAAACCATTCATCTTTACACTTCTCAACTCAAGCCATGTTGAAGAACTAAGTGAAGAAGGTTTTAATCCTCTTTTCATGTGTTATGAAGGGTTGTGCATGTTGTAGTATGTGGAAATGGATGAAATTCATGAAAATATGGGTGTTAGTGTGTGGCCGTGTGTGTGGGGTGTTTTGTAGGATGTGGTGAACAAATTTTATTTAGTGTTTTTGGTTGTTGTTGCATGGATTCCATAATAAAAATGATGGTTTAATGATTTAAATGGAAGTTTGAATTGTTTGTAGGTTGTTGGAGAAGATAATGTAATTTTAATATAGTTTTTGTATTATTGTGGTTAAAGTTGTTAATGTGTGGAATGTTGGTGTAGTTTTGAATTTGGAAGAAAGAAATGTATTGTTGTTGTCCCTATAGGGGAATTGGAAGGTTTCGGGTGGCATTGCCCCTTGGTTGGGCCGTTTGGACATTGTGTAGATTGTTTTGATGTGTTCTTGAATCTTGTTTGAGTAATTTTGGATTAGTATTTGAATGTGTGTGAATTAGTGTTGGCTTGAGAGTGTGTGGTTAATTTGAATGGAAATGGAATGTCATCGAAATATGTAGAAAAGAGTTATTGATGGTAGAATGCCTTTTGAATTAATTGTTGATGTTGTTAGAATGGTTGTTGGTATTGTTGTTGAAGATTTAGCCGAGATTGAAATCTAGGGATGTTGAATTACGGGAAATGCTTGCCCAAATTTCTGTAAATGGAGTGCTAGCTTAGAATTGATTTCTAAGAGCTTACGACTAATGTTTGGCGTCTAACGACGTTGTTGTGATTTTGAAGCGAGGCTTAAGTTTGGATGAGCTTAGGAAGCGGACGAGGGTATGTGAAGCTTACCTTTTCTTTCTTGGCATGTCTTATTTGTAAGTAGGCTATGACACGAGTCTCGGGGTAACTCCATTCTTAGGATCCGAGCCCGTATACGATTATTGTTCACTTCGGATGTTAATGTTCTTGATATTGTCAAATTATGGTTCTTAAGTCTTTTGTATAGTTGGATTTCAAATGTTGTATAAAGAATGTTGTTTTTAAAAGATTCCGTAACTACGAACAACCGTAACTTTCATGAACGAGCTCGGATCGCTTGAAACGTCTCGTAGGAGATTCTATAATGGATAAGGTCTCCAACTTTCATAGATGGACTCAGGATTGGTTTGTTACTCGTCCGTGGGCCGAGACTTTCCTTGTGGAATACTAACGACCTTTGAAAGAATTTGGTGTGATTCTTTGTCTTAACCCTCGAGCGTCAACTACTTACCTCTCTATCGAGTTTGTAAAGACGATTATTCCCCAAATTTCCATAAGTTATTTCATATGGGTTGATACGTATCTATGAGTCCTAAAGTTCTATTTGATATGTTCTCGAACGACACTCGGAAGAACCTTGATTTGACTATCGCCTTGGTTTTTAAATGACACTCATTTGATTATTATATCGAGTCTTTGAAAAATGTTTTTAAATTGCATATGGTTACTCACGACTCGCCGTTCCAGGTGCATTATATATTACATCATTGCACCGAGTCCGGTTATGTTTAGTGCGCACTATGATATATTCCGAGTATGATGTGTCCGGTTCGCCGGACCTCGCTAGGGCCGGTACCGAGTATATTTGGCGTTATGATGTGCTATGTGATATGTCGGGTTCGAGAGATACAGAAATCTTCTGGAGTATGATGTGTTATGGTGCAGTAATAGCGGGCGACCATATTCATTCATAAAAGCCCCATGCATGATTTATGTTTTTGTGAGTAAGCATTTTGATATTATGGATATTGCATTTCCTTTCCGTACTTCGGTGTTGATTATGACCCTGTTTATCGTATTTCATGCTTTGCGTACCGAAGACATATTCCATCTTGACCCCTTTCTTGGGGTCGCGTTTCATGCCGCGCAGTACGGATACTTATTTGGATGATTCACCGACTTAGGATTCTGTTCGGTGTCTTGGAGGTGCTCCTTGTTCTGGGAGCATGTACCTTGGTCTGATTCTCGTTATTGTATATATATATATGTTTATTCACGGCATACGGCGGGCCCCCGTCCCATCATATGATTAAACCCCGTTATCATTCTTAGAGGTCATGAACATATATGTGTGGAGGTATAGGTAGTCACCGTTCAATCATATCACGTGTGATTTGTGTTTTGGACGTTCCCCCGTATTCGATAGCCTTACTGTAGCTTATATGTGATATCATTTGCGGACAGCAGTATGTGTATATATGTATTTGTGATAGATTTTGGGGCGACGGTTCACTTCTTTGTGTGTATAAGATGCGATTCGCCGGCTATGGTCTAATGTCGACTTTTATACGTATAATCGGTTTATACGGCGATTATGATTAACGGGTTCGTATGGGTGCTCAGCTCGGGCACTAGTCACGGCCTACGGGGTTGGGTCGCCAGCCTAATCAACGTAAGTCTCGGCTTCCCAAGGTCTACTGATAACGTCATTAGACACCAAAACATTAGCTATAGGTACTTAGGAATTCAATCCCAAGCTAGTACTTCATTTATAAAAATTTAGGAAAGATATTTTATAAATTCAAGAACCCCGAGAATTCAACTCGGCAAATCATCAACAACAATACCAACAACCATACTAACAACATCAATAAGTAATTCAAAACGTATTCTAACATTAGTAATTCCTTTCTATATAATTCGACGGCATTTCATTTACACATTCGATTCGACCACATACAATCAAGCCAACATCAATGCTCACATGTTCAAGTACCAACCCGAATCATTCAAAACAAGACTCAAGAACACTTCAAACAATCCGCACAATATTCAAAACGGTCCAACCAATATGCAACACCACCTGAAACTGTTATATCCCGTAAGTTCGCACATTCGGATAGTTTGAAATCGTTGCGACGAGATAAGGACAAGGCTACATTTTGATCTTGTTAAACTTACATGAGTTGGATATGGAAGTATCGATGTGGAAATATTAAGAAAGGCTAGGGGTAAAAGTGGAAATTCGCAAAATGGCTTATGGAAATATCGAGAAAGGCTAAGGGCAAAATTGGAATTTTGGAAAGATGAAAATTCATGAAATTCATGAAATCATCCATGTGGTCATGTGGGTCCCACACATGGTTTGGCACAATTTAATTAGTCCAACCCATGTGTGGGCACTTGGATGGTTCAACTGGAGCATAAAAGATGACTTATTAGGTCATCTTCCTCCATCAAACACTTAGAAAAAAAAAAAAAAACAACAAGAAGGTGAAAAACCACCCGTATTCGGCCATAGAAAAAAAAATTCAAGACCAAAAATTTGCCCTTCCAAAATTATTTCATCCTAGTAAAACCACTAATTGAAGGGTCCTCATCGACGTGGAGTTGTTGTTTGGGGCGATAGACCATTCCTTTTCAACATTTGAGAACCTGTAGGCAAGTTGGAAGTTGAGGAAGAAAGGTAAGAATTAAGCTTGTTTTATGGATTATGAATGATGTGTTTATGTTGTAGTATACTAAAATGGATGAAAATCATGAAATATGGTATGTAGAAAGTGAGGCCGTGTGGTGTAGGTGTGGCCGTGTATATGTATGTTGTGTTGGAAGTGTTGAACAATTCTATTCTAGCATGTTTGGTTGTTATAGTGTGTTGAAATGGAAGAGAATCATTAATATGGTGTGTGTATGGTGTGGCCGAAAAATGGGCCATTGTGTGTGACAAGAATGTAATAATTTTATGTAGTAGTTTGATTGTCGCCGTTATGAATGTTAAGCTTAAAATGAAAGTTTAATGAACTAAGTTGAAGATTGTAAATGATTTGGGGCGTTTGGTACTTTAATGTACTTTTTATGTAAATGTTGTATCTATGGAAATGACATTGTAAATATGTGGATGGTTGATGTAAAGAATGAATTTGGAAATTAAAAATGTGCTATGAATGTTGTATTGAGTTTGGAGTAGTTTTCGGCCAATTGGAGTAGTTGTTGGATTGTTTGAACGTTTATGTGATTTGATTAGAATGTTTTTGAATGTCGTTGGAACGAGTTCGGATTAGTATTTGAACGAATAAAGAATAATGTTGGATTGGATGTAAGTGATTACTTTGAAGACTATGAATGTTGGCAACTTATGTAAGAGAGCGTTATTGATGTTAGAATGTGTTTTGGATTGGATATTGTTGTTGTTGATTGTTGTTGTTGGTATTGTGTTGTTGAATTGGCCGAGTTGAATCCTCGGGACGTTATATTTATAGGGGAAGTCTTTGTCGAATTTCTATAAACAAGCACTACTTCCAAATTTTAGCCTTAAAGCTTATAAATGACAAATTGGTAAATATGACCAATTGCGGATTTTGGAGGAAACGGGAATTGAGTTTTGACAAGCTCGGAAGCGAATAAGGTATGTAAAGCTCCACCCTTCCTTCTCTTGGCATGTCCTAGATGTAATAGGTTTGAATTCGGATCTCGGGGACGACTCTACTCTTTGGAATCTACGTCCAAATTTACCCTTTTCATTCGACGAAATTGAATTGAAAATGTCTTGTTTTGTTGAAATAAGTGCTTAAACATCCGTAGTTTGCCCAAATGATGTTGGAGGGCCTAGAGTCCTATGTATATGACCTCGTAAGGCCTAACGACCATAGTTTGGGGTACGCCGCCTCAATTTGACCAAGGCGGGGCCCACGCGTTCCGAGAGCTTCCTATGTAGCCTTGTTTGGTGTATTTGTGTGATTTTGAAAAGAGAACTTTTGACCATTGCCCGACTATTATAAGATAATTATTTTAACTACTTCATTGCGTTTTATAATACATTTTGACACATAAGAACGATTTCGAAAGGTTGTAACTTTTGTATACTTATTCGATAAATGCGAAACTTGCCTCTGCATTTTCCGATGTTAGTAAATGTATTTGGCCATTGGATTTTGGAAGGTAACCTAATTATTTATTTGCCCCTATGTATGTGAGTTTGATATGTGACTATGATTCGAGGTTCGGTTTGGTATGTTGTTACCGCCGGGTTCTGGCCGCATGTATATGTGTATATGTGTATTACCGCCGGGTTCCTGTCCGCGGTATATGTGTATAAGTAATATTACCGCTGGGTTCCTGGCCGCGGTATGTGAATATGCGATATTACCGCTGGGTTCCTGGCCGCGGTATGTATGTATATGTGGTATGTAATATGTGATGATCTGAGGATATGATATGTGCTGATCGGATGATACAACATGATATGTGGTAGGATGTATGATAACATGACG
This sequence comes from Lycium ferocissimum, assembly GCF_029784015.1. NCBI lineage: Eukaryota > Viridiplantae > Streptophyta > Magnoliopsida > Solanales > Solanaceae > Lycium > Lycium ferocissimum. Next base: position 1,542 of record NW_026722395.1, on the reverse strand, counting down.
GTACGTTTGTGATTATTATTCTTTTATTTATTATTTTACTTATGGATCAGGCCGTACGTTCCTCGGCATTCGGTTAACGTCAGGTTTCTATGACATGCTCTATTTTACGCATATGTGGGACGGAAATATTTTTCAAAAAAAACTAAGCATTTTGGGCATTAATGTTCGTATTTTGTGTGATTTGTATCCGGATATAAGTACTTTGGCATTTGGGTTATTATGCGTACGTTACGTATATTTTATTTCGGTTATGACTTCATTTTTGTACTTCTGCTTTGCATACTCGGTACATTCTCCGTGCGACCCCGCTTTCTTCGAAGGGCGTTTCATGCCGCAGTACGGACGCACCACTTGGTGATCCGCCGGTTTAGGCCACCTCTCTCTGTTCAAGTGCTCCCTTATTTGAGCCCGTATTTTGGTATATACTTTTCGTTGTACATATTTGTCTATTCGGGAGTACGGCGGGGCCACGTCCCGTCATATGATTCTGTCATTACATTTTAGAGGTACGTGGATAAACGTGTGTGGGTTGTGCCCGATCGGTTTGGTTAGACTTGTATGATACGTGTGTCGGGCGGTTTCACCCGCCATAGCGGCCTTGTCGGCCCGTATATATATATATATATGTTGTTACGGTGGCCCTGTGGCCTTTGTTGGTATTTTTTGCGTGCAGGGTTATTTTGGATAGTCAGAAAAACAAAGAAAACTCTGCCAAAATTTTTTTCTAGAAATAAAATAAATTTGAAACACAGCCTTACCGGTTTCTGATATGTCTGTATTTGTGTTTGCGATAGTGTGAAGTTACATTTGATATTTGTGTATGCATAGACCAGTGTTGTGACTCTGATGTATATGTGTGTTCGGGTGCCCAGTTCGGGTACTAGTCACGGCCTACGGGGTTGGGTCGTGACACTTATGATGTGTATGCATTAGTTGATCCGGGTTCTACATTGTAATATGTTACTCCTTATATTGTTGGTCGGATTGGGGCAAAACTTGAGTTGATTAAACCTTTCAAAGTGTTTCATTAATGAGATGTCAGTATGATTAGATGGGGGTTGTAACTTTTTCTCAAAGCAAGAAATGGAAGGGATAAGTATATGCTTAAATATGACCCTTGAATATAAATATGCTAATGATTTATGAGTATAAAGGGGTAGAAGAGGTAAGAGAACGAAGTACGTTGCTAAAAGAGCCAGATATTGACAAGAGCTTTTTTATCGTATAAAGTATATTGACAAGGATGTTGTACGGAGGTACGAGTATAAGGATATATAGATATAAGACAAAGTTAGGACTAAGGTACAGAAAGAGTCTTTTTCAGAAGTCCTCTTGTCACAAGATTATTGAGTTAGTAATATAAGGCTGAATAGCTAATAAAGGATGTGAACGATGCTTTGAAGGAATTGGTTATATGATGGTAGATGAATGAGTTGGAAGTCGCGAGTTAATATAAGATGTACCCTTCATTGAGGAGATGAATTTGTAGTCTAAAATAGGCTTGTCTAAAGACCGAGTGTTTATGTGGCAAAGAGAAGGAGG
>NW_026722394.1:0-23667 GCF_029784015.1 Lycium ferocissimum | reverse complement strand
TGACGCGATATGCTATGACATGATGCGATATGCTATGACATGACACGATATGCTATGACATGACACGATATGCTATGATATGATATGATATGATATGGTACGATATGATATGATATGATACGATATGATATGTTATGACGAAACACGACATGATATGAGTTCTATTCTCTATGTCTATGAAAAAGAAATGTTTTTTTTCAAAAAGGGAAAGATAAGCATGCATGGCATCCGCCCTCAGAGGCACTCATATGTACAGTGTTATAGCTCGTGCTTTGTACGTTCGGATATTTCGAAGTAGTCGTGGAGTGACGAGAGCGTTTTCAAGAAATTATTTTAATGTATGATTTAAACATTATTCATGACTATTATTAGTATGGAAATATTGTGAGAGGTTAAGGGCGAAAAGAAAAATTTGCAAAATGGGCTATGAAAATAATGTGGAAGGCTAGGGGCAAAATGGTAATATTGAGAAAAGTCGAGGGGCAAAACGGGAATTTTTACAAAAGGGTTCATGAACATTCCAAAAAGGGCCATATTGGCCATGTGACCCAAAAAAAAAAAAAGGAAAGAAAAGATGACAAACATAAGTCATCCTTTTAAAAAAAAAAAAAAATTTCAAGAGAATTCTAGAGAGGGGCATGTGCCCCTCACATGCTTGGAGATATACTTATATATATGAGTTGCCTTCTAATTCAAGAACAAAAAAAAAAAAAAAAAAGAGATGAAGAGCAAAGGAGAAGGCCAATTCGGCCATGACCTTGGAAATTTGAGGTCTCCGAATTTTGTTCCAAAAATTTGTTTCTTCATGTATTTCTACTAATTCGAGGATACTCTTCAACGTGGTATAATTGTTGAAGCAAGAGAATCACTCTTTGGTGCAAAATTCCAACCTTAGCTAAGTAAGGAAGTTGAAGGAAAAGGTAAGAATTCATTCATTCTATATGTTATGAATGGTTTGGTATGTTGTGATATGTGGGAAAGAATGAAATTCATAATAATATGGATGTTGATATTGAAGCCGTACATGGTGTGTATGTGTAGCCGTGCATGGAGTGTGTGTGTAGGAATAAAGATTGAATTAATTTTATGTAGTGTGTTGGTTGTTGTTGTAATGCATGGAAAAGGATGAGAATTCATGAAAATATGTGGTGTGTGTATGGCCGAATATAGTGGCTCTGTGTGTAAGAAAAAGGAAAAAAAATTCATTTAGTAGTTTGGTTGTTATGTTGTGGATCTCATGATGTAAAACGAGTATTTAATGGCTTGAAATGAAGTTGTGGTTGTTTGTGGATTATGGAAGAAGTTAGAATGACGATAGTATGATTTCGTATAATTGTAGTGATGATGTTGCTAATGTGTCGGGTGGAGTAGTATGCCGATTGAGTCATTTTGAATGTCACACGAATTGAATTGAATACAAATGAAGTATCGTTGAAATGTTGTGCGGGTCGTTGGAATGTCCTTGAACATTGTTGAATGGTTTCGGGATGGTACTTGAATATGTGAATTGTTTGAAATATTCTTGAATCAATTGTTGATGTCATTGGTATAATTGTTGGAATTGTTGCTAATAATGTGGCTGAGTTCCATTCTCGGATTGTTATTGAATTTGGGCCGAGCCATAATTCTCGGGACGGTGTATTTACGGGGGAGGTGCTGCCGAAATTTCGGCAGAAAATAAGTGAACTTATTTGGAAGATTAAGACAAGTGTTGGTTAAGAATGAATTCTTAAAGCCTTATGGTTGATATTTGGTAAATGTGACCAAATTGCAGCTTTTGGCAAACTTGGAGCTGGGATTTGGAGAAGCTTAAGGAGCGGAAAAGGTATGTAAGGCTTACCCTTTCTTTCTTTGGCATGTCCTAGATGTAATAAGCTTGAATACGTGCTTCGGGGACCACTCCAATTCTAGAAGTCCGAGGTTGAATTTAGTTACTATTCATTCAATAGAATTGAACTAACTAATTTACGCCTTATCGTAAAGAAATGTCCAAACGTCCGTAACTTTTGAAAACGAAAGTGGAATGCTTTGAAATCTTCGAGGATAAGCTAATGAGATATAATGACCATGTTTTTATGTTCGTTACCCGACTTGACCCGAGGTGGGCCCACATTTCCCCGAGACCTAATTGTACTGTTCTATTTGCCTTATGTCTGTAGGATAACTAAGGGAACCTTTGACTTTCGTTCTGAATTTAATATAAGTATCTGGTAACTCGGATATGAGCATTTTGGTTTGACTATCCGGACATAAACACTTCAACACGAACGACTTGATATGAATATTCTGATATAAGCTCTCTGATGTAAGTATTCTGAAATGGAAATTCTGATATAAGTATTCGGATATACGTGTTGTGACATAAGTATTTGATACAAGTATTTTGGATATGAACATTCTCTGTGAGCTTTAATGTTCTTCATACACGATCCTGGATCGCTTGAAAAGTCCGAAGAGGTTTCTGCGCTTCAAATGTCCATAACTTTCTGATACTAATTCGGAAGGACCCGAAACTTGCTTACGGATCTTCATATGTCGGTAAGTGTACGTATCCATCGAGTCCGGATTTATGTGCATATGGTTTCTCACGACTCGCTCGTGCATGGCTCAATGTATCTTTCAATCGAGTCCGGGCCGGGCATGTTATGTTCTCGTGCGTACTTTACGGTATTATTCGATTCTTGCGTCCGGGCCGGACATGATCTCGTGCGCACTTCTCGCATTATTCACCGAGTCCCTCGTACTTGCGGGCCGGGACACGTTATCCGTATGTTTATGATGGTACGGGGATGGCGGCGGGATGGCATCGATATTATCCACGAGATCCGCGATGAGGGCGGGACACGTTATGTATAATTGGTACGGGATTCGATCGCATGATTCTACATTACCGAGTCCCTTAACAAAAGGGCGGACACGTTATTTGCATATATGACATATGAGTCTGCATATATGATCCTATTCACCGAGTCCCTTATCAGAGGGCCGGGACACGTTTTATGCATATGCGGTATACAATATCATCGAGCATTCGGTGCATTCGTATTTTGTCCGATGTATGTCGATGTACGAACATTACGTATGTTACGTAGTTTGTCCGTTATATGATACAATATGAATATTCCGTATGTTCGGCATTCCGTCCGATATATGATTTTATCTGAATATTCTGTATACTCTATACTCCGTCTGACGTGTAACATCACCCGTGCGTTCTGTATTTTCCGCACCTCTTCGGACACGCGATCGGTGATTGCAAAATAAGCATTTTGGTATACTGGTTGATCCATCTATTTTCTGTATACTTTTTAGCATATGAAACAGGTATGTATGAATTGCGTCTGCGGGAGGTAAGCGTACGCTATTCGAATAACGTATGTACACGATAGTTCGTACTGTTTCGATTATAGTTTTGTTTCTCTCCGTATTGCATGCCTTACGTACTCGGTACATATTCCGCACCGACCCCTTTCTTCGAGGGGTCGCGTTTCATGCCGCGCGTGTACTCCCGGATATGAGTTGAAGTTATTATAGAAGATGTTCCGGCGAGAGATGGCAAGCTCCATTTTCCGAGTGCTTGCCGAGTCGAGTTTGTACGTTATGATTTCTGGATCGGTGTTAGAGACTTTGCAGACAGCGTCGTGGGTAATGGTTGTCAGTCTGTAAGCGGCTCCGTCAGCCGATACGTCATGTGTGATTGGTTTTGTTTGACTACAGAATTTATAATTTGAAAGCAACGAAAAGAATTATTTCTGAAAGTTATATTTTGCATTTTATCTTTATTTGGAAAAAAAAATTTATGTGCGTAATAAGAGTCTGTGGGTTCGCTCGGCTCCGGATGTGGGGTCGGGTGCCCATCACACCCTAGTAAGGTCGGGGTGTGACAAAGTGGTATCAGAGCGAGGTCTGTCCGTGGGGTTGTCTGCAAAGTCGTGTCCGGTAGAGTCCTGTTTATGATGTGAAGCGCGCCACATTTATAAACAGGAGGCTACGGGGCATCTAGGAATTGTTGACCTTCTTTCTGTCATAGATCGTGCGATAGAGCCAAGTCATAGGAAAATGAAATAAGAAATTCCATCTGTAAGCCTTACATACGATGGAAGGAGGTAAGTATGGATATATTTGACCAGTTACCCGAGACCGGCAGTTCCGGATAGCAAGAATGTGATATGAAGTTATATACTCTGTAAGGTATTGATGGCATTCGCGGTGCACAGATTTCGGATAATAAGAATTTGTGAAGGTGATATGGAAGATTGAAAAGGGCAAAACGGTAATTGCACAAGAAAGGACGTGTTATGAAAATGCCTCAAATAACGTGAAACTTTGGTAGCTTCAGTTGTGTGATAAAGGTCATATGAAAAAGCCTACGCAATTATAGCAGCATTAAGGCACTGAATTCCACTAAAGTTTCGAGGTTAAGCGTGCTAAGGTGGGAGGATGGGTGACCTCCTGGGAAGTATGCAAGAAATTCCAAAGATTAGGCTGTAAAGGACAAATGAAAAACCAGAATGGCCTAAGTGAAATTAGAACATACGAGATGGTTGGAGACCATAAAAGGCCACGTAACGCGCAACGGGCTACACTAGAGAAAAGACAGGAAGTCCGTCACGGCTCTGGAATTTGGATAGGCTTGAATAGCGTCTGGAAGTATTTTGTGGGTTAGTTGATACTAATTATATGTGTATATGTATATGTACATGTATGATATCTCACATGTGAGGGTGTCGATGGAAAATGAAAGGAAAACTTATGATAAGAAATTTTGCAATGTTGGGCACGGAGTTGAAAAGAAAAACCGTTGGCGTGTAAGGAGCCCCTTATAAAGAGGGGAGACCATGCTATGTTAGACCAAAGGAGATTACCATATTCTTAAGTATCAGAAAGGAAGCCTATGACATAAAATGAGGATTCGTGTAAAGGCTAAGGAGAATAAGATAATGGATAAGGAATAGACATAAAAGGAAGGGCAACTATAAAGGAACCCCCTCCCGAAGTGCTACAAGACCCCATAAGGTCAGTTGAACATTCGAGGACGAATGTTCTAAAGGGGGGGAGGATGTTATAGCCCGTGCTTTGTACGTTCGGATATTTCGAAGTAGTCGTGGAGTGACGAGAGCATTTTCAAGAAATTATTTTAATGTATGATTTAAACATTATTCATGACTATTATTAGTATGGAAATATTGTGAGAGGTTAAGGGCGAAAAGAAAAATTTGCAAAATGGGCTATGAAAATAATGTGGAAGGCTAGGGGCAAAATGGTAATATTGAGAAAAGTCGAGGGGCAAAACGGGAATTTTACAAAAGGGTTCATGAACATTCCAAAAAGGGGCCATATTGGCCATGTGACCCAAAAAAAAAAAAAAGGAAAGAAAAGATGACAAACATAAGTCATCCTTTTAAAAAAAAAAAAAAAATTTCAAGAGAATTCTAGAGAGGGGCATGTGCCCCCTCACATGCTTGGAGATATACTTATATATATATGAGTTGCCTTCTAATTCAAGAACAAAAAAACAAAGAAGAAGAGCAAGAACAAGAGGGCCAATTCGGCCATGACCTTGGAAATTTGAGGTCTCCGAATTTTGTTCCAAAAATTTGTTTCTTCATGTATTTCTACTAATTCGAGGATACTCTTCAACGTGGTATAATTGTTGAAGCAAGAGAATCACTCTTTGGTGCAAAATTCCAACCTTAGCTAAGTAAGGAAGTTGAAGGAAAGGTAAGAATTCATTCATTCTATATGTTATGAATGGTTTGGTATGTTGTGATATGTGGGAAAGAATGAAATTCATAATAATATGGATGTTGATATTGAAGCCGTACATGGTGTGTATGTGTAGCCGTGCATGGAGTGTGTGTGTAGGAATAAAGATTGAATTAATTTTATGTAGTGTGTTGGTTGTTGTTGTAATGCATGGAAAAGGATGAGAATTCATGAAAATATGTGGTGTGTGTATGGCCGAATATAGTGGCTTTGTGTAAGAAAAAGGAAAAAAAATTCATTTAGTAGTTTGGTTGTTATGTTGTGGATCTCATGATGTAAAACGAGTATTTAATGGCTTGAAATGAAGTTGTGGTTGTTTGTGGATTATGGAAGAAGTTAGAATGACGATAGTATGATTTCGTATAATTGTAGTGATGATGTTGCTAATGTGTCGGGTGGAGTAGTATGCCGATTGAGTCATTTTGAATGTCACACGAATTGAATTGAATACAAATGAAGTATCGTTGAAATGTTGTGCGGGTCGTTGGAATGTCCTTGAACATTGTTGAATGGTTTCGGGATGGTACTTGAATATGTGAATTGTTTGAAATATTCTTGAATCAATTGTTGATGTCATTGGTATAATTGTTGGAATTGTTGCTAATAATGTGGCCGAGTTCCATTCTCGGATTGTTATTGAATTTGTTGAGCCATAATTCTCGGGACGGTGTATTTACGGGGGAGGTCTTTTGAAATTTCGGCGAAAAAATAAGTGAACTTATTTGGAAGATTAAGACAAGTGTTGGTTAAGAATGAATTCTTAACGCCTTATGGTTGATATTTGGTAAATGTGACCAAATTGCGGCTTTTGGCAAACTTGGAGCTGGGATTTGGAGAAGCTTAAGGAGCGGAAAAGGTATGTAAGGCTTACCCTTTCTTTCTTTGGCATGTCCTAGATGTAATAAGCTTGAATACGTGCTTCGGGGACCACTCCAATTCTAGAAGTCCGAGGTTGAATTTAGTTACTATTCATTCAATAGAATTGAACTAACTAATTTACGCCTTATCGTAAAGAAATGTCCAAACGTCCGTAACTTTTGAAAACGAAAGTGGAATGCTTTGAAATCTTCGAGGATAAGCTAATGAGATATAATGACCATGTTTTTATGTTCGTTACCCGACTTGACCCGAGGTGGGCCCACATTTCCCGAGACCTAAGTGTACTGTTCTATTTGCCTTATGTCGTAGGATAACTAAGGGAACCTTTGACTTTCGTTCTGAATTTAATATAAGTATCTGGTAACTCGGATATGAGCATTTTGGTTTGACTATCCGGACATAAACACTTCAACACGAACGACTTGATATGAATATTCTGATATAAGCTCTCTGATGTAAGTATTGAAATGGAAATTACGATATAAGTATTCGGATATACGTGTTGTGACATAAGTATTTGATACAAGTATTTTGGATATGAACATTCTCTGTGAGCTTTAATGTTCTTCATACACGATCTGGATCGCTTGAAAAGTCCGAAGAGGTTTACGCGCTTCAAAATGTCCATAACTTTACGATACTAATTCGGAAGGACCGAAACTTTATACGGATCTTCGTATGTCGGTAAGTGTACGTATCCATCGTACGGATTTATGTGCATATGGTTTCTCACGACTCTCTTTGCTCGTGCATGGCTCAATGTATCTTTCAACGAGTCCGGGCCGGGGCATGTTATGTTCTCGTGCGTACTTTACGGTATTATTCGATTCACGCTGCGTCCGGACGCCAGGACATGATCTCGTGCGCCTTCTGCATTATTCACGGAGTCCCTCGTACTTGCGGGCCGGGACACGTTATGCGTATGTTTATGATGGTACGGGGATGGCGGCCGGATGGCATCGATATTATCCACGAGATCCGGATGATGGGGTCGGGACACGTTATGTATATTTGATGCAGGTTCGATGCGTGATTCTACATTACCGAGTCCTTAACAAAAGGGCCGGGACACGTTATTTGCATATATGACATATGAGTCTGCTATATATGATCCTATTCACCGAGTCCACTTATCGAGAGGGCCACGTTTTATGCATATGCGGTATATAATATCGTCGAGCATTCGGTGCATTACGTATTTTGTCCGATGTATGTCGATGTCGAACATTACTGTATGTTACGTAGTTTGTCAGTTTATATGATACAATCTGAATATTCCGTATGTTCGGCATTCCGTCGATATATGATTTTATCACGAATATGCAGCATACTCTATACTCGGTCGACGTGTAACCGTGCGTTTGTATTTTCCGCTTACTCTTCGGACACGCGATCGGTGATTGCAAAATAAGCATTTTTGGTATCTTGGTTGATCCATCTATTTTGTATACTTTTTAGCATATGAAACGGTATGTATGAATTGCGTACGGGAGGTAAACGTACGCTATTCGAATAACGTATGTACACGATGTTAAATACATTTCGATTATAGTTTTGTTTCTACGTATTGCATGCCTTACGTACTCGGTATATATTGCGTCGACCCCACTTTCTTCGAAGGGCTGCGTTTCATGCCGCGCGATGGTACTCCCCGGATGAGCTGAAGTTATTATAGAAGATGTTCCGGCGAGAGATGGCAAGCTCCATTTTCCCGGAGTCTTCTTGAGTCGAGTTTGTACGTATGATTTACGGATCGGTGTTAGAGACTTTGCGAGACAGGCGTCGTGGGTAATGGTTGTCGATGCTGTAAGCGGCTCCGTCGGCAGATACGTCATGTGTGATTGGTTTTGTTTGACTACGAAATTTATAATTTGAAAGCAACGAAAAGAATTATTTACGAAAGTTATATTTTGCATTTTATCTTTATTTGGAAAAAAAAATTTATGTGCGTAATAAGAGTACGTAGGTTCGCTCGGCTCGGATGTGGGGTCGGTGCACATCACACCCTAGTAAGGTCGGGGTGTGACATCCCCAGTTACTGACTTACGGGTGACATGTTCCATATGTATATTACTCCCTTACACATGATATGTCTCATATGTACGAAATACTTTCTCTCTTACATGATATGCTTATCTCCATACTATGCGATGTTGCACGTGATTACGTTTCTTTCTATGTTACCATCCGTACCTACATACTCGGTACATCGCTCGTGCTTGCGCCCCTTTTTGTGGGCATTGCGTTTCATGCGCGCGAGTGCACCAGATGAGTAGAAGCCATTACGAGACGTTCCGGCGGATTGGCGAGCTCCGTTTCATTCGGAGTGTTGCCGAGTCGGTAGAGCACTATGATATGGTTCCATGTTCTATGCTAGAGACTTTGCGAGACGATTGTCATATGCCCCTTAGTACGTTGGTACGTAAGCGGCTCCATAAGCCGATGTGTTGTTATAGGTTGTATTACAGATTTCGCGTGATTATAGATACCGTTGGGCATACCGAAAGCGGAAAGCATATTTGTTTCTTGAAAAAGTTCTATTATGTATTCATGCTATGATTAAGGGCCCAATATGAATATGCGTGTTACAATAGTCAGAGGGTTCGCTCGGCTCCGAGTATGGGGACTGGTGCCCATCACACCCTAGTAAGATCGGGGTGTGACAAATGATCCAACTCAAGACAAGTCCAACCTACGATTCGGGCTGCCCACGATCTATAAACAAGCCATAAAATGCCAAATATTAGCTAAAGACTTTTTTGGGCATTGAGATTCAAATTTGCCCTTAATTCTACGAAATTTGGGCAGCATTTCCCACAGCAAATAGGACACCCCAGAATTGCTAGGCCATATCAATCAACAACAACAACAACAACCAACCTAACAACATCAACAACCCATCCAAAGACAAAACAACAATAATAACTCTCTTTTCCATCATTCGACAACATTCATGAATTCGATTCAACGGCTTACCTTCAAGCCAAGATCGACGCTTATACATTCACATACTAACCCGAACCCATACCAACAATATTTAAAGACATCTAAGCAATTCATACAACATTTCCAAGAACCCAAATTTTTCTCCAATTCAGCCAGAAAACAGCCCAGGCCGAGAGCCTCCGCCAAACCATTCCTCGTTTCAAATCATGATTTGTATCCTGATTCCATTAACAATACTATTCTCATCAACTTATAATTTACATTAAATGCTACAATAATCTCCAAAATGATCTGTCAACAATCTACAATATCAATTTGAGTCAATAAACATTCATTTCCAGCATAGAATTCACAACGGCGACTAGAACATTAAGCGATATCGATTCTTTCATTGTCATATAATATGACCCATTTAGACCAACTTTACACATATACATATATGAATGATTCTCAATCGTTCTTCACCTTACAATGATCATAATATACTAACTAAACATTAATTCATCACTTCAATACAACACAACACACACTACCCTTTGACTATGAACACCCACCCACAACTCACTTCCAACATTCCATATTTCATGATTTTCCATCCAAGATGGCATACTATAACAAGCATACAACCTTCCCATGATACATAAAACATAATGAATTCTTACCTTTCTTCTTCTGCTTTCCAATAGCCTAGGGTTTCCAAAGATGAAAAATAATGGATTGATAAATACTTGATGCTTCCACGCTACTTGGACCTCAATATAATGGGTTTTACATCAACAAAATAATTTTAGAAGGACAAGAAATGGGGTTGATTTTTTTCTTCTTGACGGTAAGTCCATTTCATGGAGAGGTCTTGATTTTTTGTGCAAGTGTTGAAATGAGCTAAAGATGACTGAGTGGTCATCTTTTAATCCCTTCTTAAAAGAGTACAAACTCTTGGCCCACATTAATAAAAGGTTGTTCCAATTAAAAGATGACACAAAAATGGTGTGGGGGCCTCAATCCCTCTGTCCAACTATGGAAAAATGAATGATTTTTCAACTTCCAATTTATCACTTTTGGTTCCCAATTTTCCTAATTGTTCCATACCAACAAATTCATGCACAACTTATATCTCAAAATAAAATCAAAGGTCAAATCCCGACCTTGCATCCGGAGATAGTTTTGTCTTTTCATAATTAAATCGAGATTATTCCAATGTACAAAAATACGGGTTCTAACAACATAAATGTTTGAAGGAAAGAACGACCAAATACGTCAAGTAGCTAAACGAGTATGTAAGGCTAGTCCTTGGTTTCAAGGCATGATTCTATGATATTATCTTCCTTATTCTCCATGACCTTCTTACATTCCAGAAAATATGAGTTAATGTTTATGAAGAGCTTTTTATGAGATAAAGCTTATGTTATGTTATGTTATGAATCTAATAATGGTGACGATGAGTCTAAGCCCAAAGATCCCAAAGCTTACGATATGATATCTCGACGAAGCTAATGATCCTTATACGATTCTTTAATGTTATTCATTGTTTGCAGACCACGCATATAAATATTGGATCGCTTGGTGAGGTATGATGATTATGATTACTCTCCCATGTGGTGGGGTTCTCGACGCTTACGTCGGCCCAATATATTTATGATTACCTTTGAATTCTAATGTATGCGTTATGACAGAATTTATGGTGAGTATATGATGATACGATTCCCGTGCCTAGAGGACCGGACATGTCCTTTCAAAGGCGGGCTATTATGGTCTCTTGCCTAGAGAGTAGGACATGTCACCGCAAAGGCGGGCTGCATATGATTACACCGTACCTAGAGGGCCGAACATGACACGACTAGTGGGCAGCATATGGTGGTTACCCGGACGCGAGTTAACGATAATGGTACATATGATATATTGAGATATGTAAGATGTATAACACGTGTTTACTTTTAAAGGTTAATCAGGTTATATCTTCATCTCATGCTTCATGATTTCTTTATTATGCCAGTATTATTCATGCTTTACATATTCAAGGTACAATGTTCAGACTGAATGTCCTTTTCTTTTTTGGACGTTGTGTTCATGCCCAGCTGTAGACGGGGAGACGGTGCGGATGGTAGGAGCTTATCAATGACTTACGAGTACTCCATTATTCCGCAGGTGCTACTTATGATCATGTTCTTTTGTGTATATATATATTTTGGGCCTGACGAGGTCTGTCCCGTTCTTACGTTCTGGGTACTCAGGCAGAGGCTCGTAGATATGTACGCGTGGTTGTCGGTGTCCACGATGATCGCATTGTACTTTTGTATATCATTTTTGTAGCCGTGAGGGCTTATGTATATAGAAATGGGTTGCTTGGAGATTATATGTTCAAAGTTGAGTATGATGATCGGCTTAACGAGAGGTGCTCGGTAGTCGTCTCGGGTACCCACCATGGTCATGACTAGCCGGGTCGTGACATTTAGAAAGGTCATAAATTACTTCAAAATTAAATTTGTTCTTCCCCCCTTTTTAGGGAGGTTCTTATATCCCGGTAAACTTTGATTGTAAATTAGATTTGATAACTATCGACGGACTTATATGATCCTTCAACACCTCTGTTTCTTATAATGCTGGAATTCCTTTTATCGCATGGCTTGACTTATTTTCCTTTCCGCTAGACCAAGTCTGGTATTCCATTAAACGCTCGTACATCTCAGATTCGCTATAAATGCCTTCTTTATTGTCTTTCCACTTTTACCTCTTTTGACTCGTAATTTCCTAGGTAAAGGGGACAGCAGAATTCATTAAGTCCCTTCATGGCATATCCGATTATACCTCGCTCCTTTAACCCTAGCCTCCCCTTTTTTTTTTCCTCACGACTATCTCCTTAACACCCTTAGAATCCTTCTTGCTCTGGATTCCCAATTCCGATTTGCGCATATATTAAACCATTAACAATTAACATTCCACACCTTTTATCCACTTAACCCATCTGTCCGCAATTCCCTTAACTACTTATTTGTATCATAACTATGCGTTATAGTTCTTCTAGTGTCCTGTCGCTTCTAGTTCTTATCATAAAGTCCTTACAACACCTTCTCCTTTCTTCTCCTTCCTATGGCCAAAGTTGGTCCGTGTTCATAAATATTTCCTGTACCTCATTCCTTTATGATCGAAGTTCGATACTCTTTATCCTTATCCCATTTTATTGATGCACTACCTCCCTGTTAACTTTGTTAAGCTATTATCCCCTCTTTTGTTGCAATTTGTCATTTGATAGTATTGACCCTGAAGTTCATGAAGTATCCCTTTCAAAAATGCAATCCATTCGATTCTTAAGTTATCTTTTGGGAAGGCATCTCCATTTCCGAAGTAATCGTGTCAATATGGTACGTACACTTATCTCTTTAAATACCTCCCACCGGCTGGAGATCCCTTAGTATCGTTGTAGGACCTGATTACTTTACGTTCTTATTCGTGACTACTTACCTTTAATCCCACTTATCGGAATCTGTTCTCTTGCTCCGCACATTCATCTCTTGTTCCACGCCACCATACTTTATTCTTTTCGTATGCCTACCTCCGAACTTCATCTCAATAGTCCCTCGCCTTAACCATCGTCTCTCTTAGAAGCTTCGCTTGCCCTCGTTACTTACACTTCTCCCTTTTTCTAAAGACATTCTAGTCCTTTTACTTTTGTATGTTCACCTTATGTTTTTCCCTGAGATTATTGCATTAGAATTTTCCCGCACTAACTTTCGGCGAAAATAACGTCAACTCACTCTGTAGAATTTGCCATTTGAACTTCATTACCCTGTTTGATTAGTACCTTTTATATATCGCGACGTCAGTTGTCGGGTACACATGCTGATTGACGTAGCTACACATGGGATATCGTATATATACATACTTGCTTTTCCGCACAACACCCTTGCCAATATACTTTATGCGATGAAATGCTCTTCTCAACATCTGGCTCGTCACTAACGTATATCATCCTCGCTAACCCTTTTCTACCCCTTTGTACTTATAAATCATTAATATACTTATGTTCAAGGGTTGTACTTAAGCATATTCGTATCCCTCCATTTAATCATACATCACAATCTCATTAATAAAACACTTTGAAAGGTTTAATTAACTCAAGTTTTAAATCGATCGGATGTGATATAAGGAGTAATGTATGACAATGCGAACCCGAATCAAGCAATGAATACACATCATAAGAAAACACCGACCATATATCCGCAACAACATCAGCGGAGACTTCAAGTCCCCGTCGGTTGGGTCAACGCGTAAATACGGTTACAACTACCGGCCGGACACTCCCCCTCTACCTCCCCCACGACCTGCTGATGTCTGAGTGTATTGTCCCAGAGGTCGCATCAATGAAGACAATCCGGCTGCCAACCCAGTAGGCTACCATCCTTTGATGGTCCAGCAATGGACACTTACACATAATGTGGCTTGGCTGACCACAGTTATTGCAAACATCTGAACCAAAACAACACTGTCCGAATTGTGGCTTACCACATTGATTACATTGTGATAAGGTGTTCTTATCTGACCGAATTCACCTCCACACTGGGAACTTGAAACTCTAGAGTTCTGACACGGTCCAGAATAATTAAGATGATCAAACCTGCTCGCAACCTGCTGGAGGCGCACTAGCCACCGAATGGCCCGAGCACCTAGAATTTTTCTCGCCTAACTTCCTCTCGAACTCATTGGTAGTGCTGCGTATCTAGCCTTCTTACTGCAACCCCTATTAGTACCACGCTCACCTCTTTGCGACTGCTGTTGTTCTTCCAAATTCTGGGCATGGACCTGAATACGAGAGATATCCATTCCTTCCTGGAGTGATGCCCTCAAGCATTCCTTAATCAGATGTGGCCCCAATCCACTCACAAACTAATGTACACGGTCTCCCATATCAGCTACCATAGTTGGGGCATACCTTGCCAAGGAATTAAAGCAAAGACTGTACTCTCGGGCAGTCATATCCCCTTGTCCAAGATTCAAAAACTCGCCAGCTCTGGCTCACCGAACCTCTGGCGGCAAGTAATGTCGGAGAAAAGCATCCACAAACTCTTGCCATACCGATGGAAGAGCATTGACTCCTCTATAAGACATCCAAACTGCATACTAATGAACCGCAACGTCCCTTAATCTATAAGAAGCCAATTCTACTAACTCAGTATCAGAAGCATACATTAATCGTAACGTTCTCGACATCTCATCTATAAAGCTTTGCGGGTCCTTATCCGGTTTCGACCTAAAAAACTCTGAGGGGTCTAAACTGATAAAATCACGGGCTCTAGCACTAACAACTCTGTCACCATGTCCCATACTTAGCACCCTGGCCCGAGCGGCAACTAACCGAGAGTCCGCCACAAAAGAACGGCCCGTTTTATCTCCCCGGCCGAGGCACCTGATGAGGAACCCGTGGCCGGAGCCGGATCTCGAGGGCCCTTCTTGTTCATCCAAAATAGGTGGTGGGAGAGGTCCGAGATAGGGCATTGTTATGAAACTCACCCTCTTCTACTTCGCCGGTAGCCCTCGCTCAGTTCTTCTTTCAGCCACCGTCTTGCCCTCTCGGTCCGCTGTAGCTTTCCTTTTCGCAGGCATACTGAACTCATAACACAGAGTTAGGAAAAGGGGGAAAACCTGATAACATGGCTCTATCGCACAATCTAAGATGAGAAAGAAGGTCAATTATTCCTAAATGCCCTGGCATTCTCCGCTTATATGTGTGGCGTGCTTCACACCCATAAATAGGACACAACGGGACACGACTCGTAGATAATCCCTAGGACGAACTGCTCTAATACCACTTTTGTCACGATCCAACTAGAGGGCCATGACGGGCACCCGGAGCTAACACGTCGAGTACCTCTAAGCATATATCTTATAATCATTTCTGGGTGGATTATAAAGATAGCTCATGGATATCATAATCTCGTAAAAATATATATCGCAATATAACAAAGATATCTCTCGTATGTCTTCGACAATTATGCCCATCATTACTCGCCATCAAGGTTACTAAAATGTTAGACAACGATATGAACAGTAGGGTTATAAAACATCTCAATCGTACATACATGTCTACGAGCCTCTACATAGAATACAAGTAACCATAAGGACCAATACCCATAGATCGCAAATACCTTCACGTAAGTGGAGTGCTCCTGAGAATCCGCTGATAGATCATCTAAAGGTCAGATCCGTCTACCAGCGGGCATAAACGCAACGTCCACAAGAAAAGACATGTACTGAGTATGTAAGGCATGAATAGTAACATAGTAAGAGATATCGAACATGGAAAATAACATAATGAACGTATGAAGAAAAAGTAATATAAAAGGGATCAACTTATGCCTCTGAATGCCCTTTTAAGACGAATGTCGTGCAAGCTTAGCTTTTAAAAGGACTTTTCCATACATATCCATATATAATATCTTGTCTAGACGTTAAGGTGCGGTAGTATATATATATTACCGCACCTTACATGGTGTTATCTTACCTGGCTATATAGGCTCGGTGTTATCTTACCCGGCCATATAGGCTCGATGTTATCTTACTCGGCCATATAGGCTCGGTGTTATCTTACCCGGCCATGTAGGCTCGATCTTATCTTACCCGGCCATATAGGCTCGATGTTATCTTACTCAGCCTTGTAGGCTCGGTGTTATCCCCAGCTGATCAGTGGGATGCAATGCATATATACATGCATACACGTAAAAATACATAAATGAAATCAACATCGTCATTAGTATTACCATCATCACTATGTCATTCCTTGAAGGATCAACCATCGTAAGATAAAATCGATAATGTCACGGGAGTCTAGAGAATCATAAACTTAGGTAGCACTGAAAATAGAATCGTTATCTTCGCTATATCTCACCTCGAAGGAATGAATGACATGAGGTGATACCATCAACAATAAGTAAGATCAAGGGATTCATGGAATGGCTCAATAATCTCATAATGCTCTCAAGTCATGGCTTCGAAGTTTCTAGAAGAGGATCATCATCATCGTCACAATCATCATAAAACATTTGTCATTTAACATCGTAAGAATCATTAAGAGTCATAAACTTCTAGGTTTTGAAAATAAGGTGGTTATGGAAATATTTATGGAATCATAACACAGGAATCATGCCTTTGAAAGAAAGGGACGAGCCTTAACATACCTGTTCAACCTCCTATTACATACGCTTATCCGCCCGAGCTCGTAAATCTACATTCAAGAGGATTCGCATAATTGTTAGACTCATTGTTATATACTTATGCTAGGCTTTCATATTAACCTATTCTATATCTCGGGCCAAAAAAAAATGATCTCCCCCCGTTTATATGCCTAGCCCAAAATTATAATTCAAAGAACCAACAACAACAACAATGATACCAACATCCACCACAATACCATTACTACCAAAATACTCCATAAATTATTCCATATGACATTTATCCCATATTTCCGCCAACACAATTATGATACGGCTATTTAACAGTTCTATCTGTGTAAATAAACCAAGATTAACATTAATAATAAGAGATTCATACCTTTCTCCCAGTAATATTGCTATATCTCCAAATTTTCCCACTTAGAGCTGAGCCAAACTCGTCGTTATACGTTTCTACAACCGCAACTATACACTGTCTGGGTCGAAATTCAGAGAATTCTACTTGATCTGCGTTAAAATTTGATCAGTGAAGGTTGGGGGAATTTTCCAGAACATTTGAGGAGCTTTGGGTGTGTTTTGGATGAAAGGGGGGTGACCCCTTTATATAACGATCCAGATCGCGCTGCCAAGTGGCGCTTTCGCGCTGAGTTGCAGGGTCCCCTTTTGTGCGTTCGCGCCACCTTCTGGTGCATTCGCGCAGGGTTAATTCCATGCCCTGACAGTTGATCTTAAAACATGTATAACGTTTGATCCTGATATTGTATGATGGCCCAAGACCTATGGTTGGAAAGCTCTTTCAATTATCTACAACTTTTATTTTTGGTGTGACTCCAAATTCCAAACCTATAATGGCGTTTTTGCCTCTCCAAGTCTGATCATCCAAAAACGTATCCTTAAATCATCCTTTTGGAGGGCTTATGCCCATATTTGGCTTAAGGGTCCTTGTTAAGACTTGCTCAACTTCCCATGTGCTACCCGTATCACCTTTCATATATCCTTTATAAAACCCTGGCATGTGGGCCCCACTTTAACTTACGGTTACGAGGGCTACTTCGAGGTTTATACTTGAAACAACCAATACTTAAGAATTTCAACGTACAGAACCACAGGGTGTAAAATTTCTGTCCTATCATGTTTGTTAAAATACCACTAAGTGCTTTATGTGGGGGTCTGGGATGTAGTTTTAGTTAATGTGTTTGCTTGATGTGTGTTATAAGTCCTGTACTTTGAATTGGAACAAAGGAGGTTTTTTAAGTGTCATGATAGGTTTTGTCTTGTATGTCCCATGTAATAGGCTTGGTTCAGTGGGTTGGTTTGAAGTTATAGGGCCTTTGAATGATTTACTTGCCTTACATTCTTGGTTGTGTCCATTTTGAAATGTGCCTTGATCTGATGGTCAATTCAAGAGGGGGTCAAGAGGCCTGTCTAAAGTGAGTTGTCCGATCCGGTGTTGAATAATCTATCTTAATCATATTTTAGTTGGTAAGTGGAAGTCTTTTTATGAAGGGACCTAGTATGGTTATTGTTTGTCCTATTTGATCATGTGTTAGTTGGGAAGTTGAAAGTCTGACATGAGGGACCTAGTCTGATCATGGTTTGTCCTACTTAATCATATGTTTGGTGAAGTTGAGAGTCTGATGTGAATTAGACCTAGTCTGACCATTACTTGTCCTACATAAACATATGTTGGTTTGGAAGTTGTAGTTTTGATATGTATTGGACCTAGTCTGATCATGCCTATCCTATTTGATAATGTGTTTTTTAAATATTGAAGGCATACTGTGTGCTCTGTGGGATTCTATTTGTTCTACTTGGTAACATGTTTGGCCTTGAAGGTGTTGGGAGTTACAGGTAGATTAAGTACCATGGTTGGTCTGATCTCTATTTACTTTATTTAAGTCATATCTACTTGATTGAAAACATGGCATTTTGGGTAACATTAGTGTATATTGAGATAAAGGTCTTAATAATGATTTCGGGAAGGGAAGGGATTTAAACTTGATCAAAAGTATTTCCTTTGGTTTTAGCTTTGTCTTATTGTCCTGCTTTTGGTAAGAGCGGGAACTTGCTAAACCTACCTCTGAGTAAAATCTGTGGAATGTGTAGTTGTGTGGTGTTGAGTCTAAAAGGTCTCTAATGTTGCTATAATAAACTGAGTTCAAAGTGCCTAAGATGTTCTATGTTTTATAAAAATGGCCAACCACTTAGTTTAACAGGCTTATCAAGCAGTAGTTGTCATGTTTGTCCTAATCTAGCAATAAAGATGTATCCATTCTGGAAAGAAAAGGGTATTAAAAGAAGGGGTTTAAAGACTGATAGCTTGACAAGGAGTGTGTGTACATGTGTGAGTCTGTTTGGTCCATCAAGTGTAGAAATTGTCCATGAATCATGTTGGTATGAGGAAAAACTTTATTTTGAGGGATGATCACCTAGCTATGCTAACTGTAAAGGTAAAGAATAAGAGAGGGAAAGGTAATGGGATCATTGTCATATATTTTGCTTAGTTTACCTTTGTGAGGCTTTCCTGGATGCTTTTTGTATTCCCCTTTTGATGTGGTGAACTAAGTTCTCCTAAAAGGAGTGATGATAAGGCTAGAATAATGGATTGAAGTATGTTGTGTTTTTCCTCTGTGTGATTTGATCCTGATGGCAAAAGAAATATGTGCATCTTTAAAAATGTAGTGTGGTTAAGAGCAAAGATCCCTTCATGATTATAATTTGGCTTAGAGTTACTCAGAAACACCAACTTGTTATTTTTTGCTATATGTTTAGAGTGGGTCTGTTCCTGGTACATCATGTTTGAACTTGGCAATAAGGGTCTTTAAAATCTGGACATAGTTTTCATGAGTCAACTAGTTTGTTATGGTTGTCATATGTTTACGGTAGGTCTGTTCCTAGTGTCTCATGTTTGAACTTGGCAGTAAAAGTCTTTAAAAGCTGGACCTAGTTGTGACAGAGTTGGGTTGTTTTGAACCTGCCTAGGACCTCTAGTGTAGTCACTGGAATATTAGGATAAGGCCATAGGATGGGGGAAGTGTTTTAGGAGCGGAAAAGGTGAGCCTGGGCATGAACTGGAGATATCGAACAGTGGGGCCCAAGATCCCTTTTTGCTGAAAGGAGACTCAGGAAAAGGAGATGGGGAGGTGATGACCCCACCCTATCTTGTTTCCCTTTCAGGAGGAGCCTGGAACTTTTTCTTTCACCTTATTGACCTTCTCCTTATGATCTTGGGACTCACAAAGGTCTCAAGTAGGAAAGAGAAGTTTAGCCATGTCTAAAGAAAGAGGAAGATACACCTAAAATCAAATGAATTGCTGTTAATATCTTTGAAAAGTCTAAGTATGTATGATTTCTACAATGTCTCTTGAAAGTGTGCTTATGTGTGATTTCTACCATATCTTTTGAAAGTGTGTCTTCCTTTATCTAGGGAGTTTGCTTGTCTTTAGTCTTATTGTTTAGACCTATTGGGGCTGATAAGTGTAGTGTAGTGACATGAGTCCATACCATGAGATAGTGTAGTGCCATAAGTCCATACCATGAGAAACTGAGTGTTAACTGGTTACTTATCATTTTCTTTTGCTATTGGCCATGGGTCATCTATCCATCTCTGTTTAGCTTGTTTATCCATGACTGATGTCTAAAACTTTGCCACTTTGGTTTATTGATTGACACTTGCTCCCTATGTGAGAATTGAATCCCTTGTTTGCCAAAATATGACCATGCCTTGAATCTATCTCTTACCTCATTTTCCTTCCTTTTTGTTCTTTGAGAAAAAACTGCTGGTTAATCTAAATATGTTGAAAGGTCATCTCTAAGAGTCAAAACTTTTTTACGGCTGTTTGGCTAAGTGTCCATATAACTTGCCCATTGGGAATCTCTTTTCTTTAACAAAGGTCTTCAAAACTCATTTATTTGTTAACAAGTAACTTTAATTACTAAACCAGTCTGTTATATGCTTCAGTTAATAAAAGAGAGGTATTGTAAAATATGCCAGTTTTCTAAACATATGACCTAAAGTTCTAAATGATGTCATGAGCCTTGATTGTTTGTAAGACCTCTCTTACCCCCTCCCCCCCTTCTGGGAATGTTGTGCCTGTTTTGATGGTGATTTGGTCATGTGTACCCTGAGGTTACTCAAGATGAGGATTATGCTGTCACCTGATTTAGTTCAACCATGCCTTGTCTTCTCTAGGAAAAGGCTTGGACTTTAATCAATGGATAGGTCTGCCTGTCTGAATGATGTGCATTTGGAACCCTTTTGTAACAAGTCCTAGGCTAGGTATGTCTGGAAAGAAACAAATCTACATGTGACCTTAGAGAAGGCTGGAAATAGGCCAAGGCCACATGACTTAAGAAAGACCTTTTAAAGGGGCCTTAGGGAAAGGAGAAGAGTAAAGCCAGGCCCAGCCTAGTTCACAACAGTCTCCTTCAAATAAGAGGTCCCATGGCATTTGTGGGGTCTGTGGAGGCTGAGGTTTATTGCCAAGAATCCTAGAAAAAACCATCTAGATTCTGCCCCCTAAGCCTAGTGAGATTCCCCTCCCCAGTTTAGAGTTGGCATTTGAACTAGTATGGCTGATTTTGGATTTGACTTGAATAGAGAGTAGTTGTGCACATAAGTTCAAAAACAAATAACAAGTAAAGGTGGGAAGTTAGACAGAGGCGCAGATTTTGCTTGCCCTACTTTCCATTGTTTGGGTATTGTTTTCACTCATCCTTGAGAGTACATTAGTTACCACCCCCCACCCATTTTCCCCCTCGCTATAACCCTGTCTTTGCTCAATTCTATGTGCTCTTCTCATTTGTAAGAAGCAAAGATGCTCTAGTTGCTCCATGGTGGTATGTTTGGTACTGGTTCCACCCCCCCCCCCCCTCTTTTTTTTAGTATCACAGCTTGTGTGACTTGGTCATGATCATGTGTCCTCCATTTATTTGTCCAAGTTCATTCCACATTTGATATGTTGGCTATGTCACCACCTTTCTCTGTATGACTGTGTTATTTTGTTTGTCCTATTTATAAGTTTATGGGCTACAATTGTGCCACCTTGTGACTGTGGGCTTGGCTTTGTATTTCATTGACTTATTTAGGTTGCTTTTTGACCTTCCCAATAAGTGTGTGCATGGTGATGTTCCATGGCCATGAATTTATTTGTTTGTGGAAGTATATCATGCGGGTAAGGTCATGTACCGTGCAGTCTGGTTCATTCTATGGTTCTGTTATGTTTTGTATGGAACCGGTACGGGACGAGACAATTGGGGTGAGGTCTAGTTTTAGCCCCTCCTCGGTGACCACCATGCCTGGGGTGAAACCCCTTGGAACTCGTGCCGCATCGTAATACGGGGGAAACGGCTTACCTTTCTTCCATTGTCAAAGACCAGCCAATAGGCCTGGTGGTGTTCACATATAAGATTGGCACAGCTGCCTAGCTTGGCCTATAGAATTTGTTGTGATATACCTGCATATTCTTGATGTATATGGTCTTCCTTCTTAGTATAATTGTGATGGTTTGGGCCTGCCATGGTATACGTGTATACGTTTGACGTATATTTCTTTTTTTTTTTAATTATTTAGTATAATAGCGATAAGATAAAATATTATAACTAAACGGTTCCCCCTTTTTCTTTCCTTCTTCACCACATGACTACTCTGGTCGAGTCGGCCTAGACCCAACAAGGAAAATTCTTTCCTAGGAGATATCGAGTCCGAAAAGACGGCGAAAAAGCTTGGCGCGCAAAAGGCCCAACCTCGTTATACCTCGTACTTTGTACGTCGGAATATTTTAAGTTGGTTGCACAAGTTAAGCCAAGGCTATTTTTTTTTCCGACTTTGTTTTAAGGCACGAGTTGTTTGTGATATAATATTGGTATGGAATGATAAGGGTAAACTTGAATAAGGAATTAGGGTTAAAAGCGAAAGATGGAAAGTTAGACATTTTATGAAAATTTTGGGACCAAAAAATGAATTATGGAAAGTTGGCCATTATTTGAAAATGGCCATATGTGGCCGGCTATATATGTGTGTGTGTGGGCCATAGGGCCAAGTGTTTAAATTATATATGTAGTCCAAGATGAC
This sequence comes from Lycium ferocissimum, assembly GCF_029784015.1. Taxonomy (NCBI): domain Eukaryota; kingdom Viridiplantae; phylum Streptophyta; class Magnoliopsida; order Solanales; family Solanaceae; genus Lycium; species Lycium ferocissimum. The sequence goes on along the minus strand of NW_026722394.1, from coordinate 840 downwards.
TAAGTAAGTCATCTTATTCATTTGTTGCCTTAAGAAAAATCAAGAAACTGGAGAACAACTTAGAGGCCATTCGGCCATGTTGAACAAGAGAGAAAAAGAAAAACCGAAGGGAGAGAGGAAGAGAACCAAGAGATATTGGCCATGAAAACTCTTTCTCTTCTAGGTTTCTACTAAGTTGAAGGCCCTCGTTAACATGGTATAGTTGTTGGAACGAGAAAACTGCTCGTTGCGGCGATTCTTCAAGCTAGCCGTGGAAGAAAGTGAAGGGGAAAGGTATGGTTCAATCTTTGTTCTTATGTGTTATGCATGGGTTGTGGATATTGTAGTGTCACACCCCGACCTTACTAGGGTGTGATGGGCACCCGACTCTCCTCAGAGTCGAGCGAACCCTTAAACGTTCGTTATTAAAACCTCGTCATTTCAAAAAACTTTTTAAAACATAAAACCTTTCAACATAGGATCATCGTTTTTACTCGGGTTATGAAAACCTTCTACAATCACATAAATTTGCCAACTGACAACATCTGAAAATACACACTCTTTTAACATCTATAACCGATTCGCGTTCCTCGACACCCAATCCACAGGACACTGTCTGCAAAGTCTCTAGAATATACAATTACCATGACATAAGTACTTGACTCGGCAACACTCCGAACTGAAATGGAGCTCGCCAATCCCGCGGGAATAATCTCTAGCAAAGTCTTTTCTTCATCCGGGTGTACCGCGTGGCATGAAACGCAGCCCCCGAAGAAAGGGGGTGCGCACGGCATGTACCGAGTATGTAAAGCGATAACAAATAATAATCGCTAATTTAAGGGTAATAAATCACAATCAAGT